>NC_135645.1:20246363-20549393 GCF_053574225.1 Canis aureus
TAAATTACCATAGAGGAGAGCCTGATACAGGAGGATTTTTATTGTTGCTGTAACAGATTACCACACAGTGGCTCCAAAATAAGAATTTATTATCTCACAGTTCCTGGAGGTAAAAAGTCTGACATGGGTCTGGTTGGGCTGAAATCAAGGTCTCATCAGGGTTATGTTCCTTTCTGAAGGCTCTGTGGGAGAAACCATTTCCTTGTTTCCACTGCCTTCTAGAAGCTGTGAAGCACATTCCTCATCTTGTGCATCTCCATTTTCAAAGCCAATAATACTATACCTTTTCCTTATGGCAGCACAGAAGCTTTTCTGCTCTTATTTAGGGGCTCACAAAATTAGATTGGACCCACCTAGAAATCCAGGATAATCTCTCCATCTGCATGATCATATCTTTATTCACATCCCCAAAGTCCCTTTTGACATGTAAAGCAACATACTCTTGGATTCTGGTTCTGGGGAGTAGAATGTTGATTTTTTTTTTTTTTTAAGATTTCATTTATTTATTTGAGAGGGAGAGAGATAGAGAGCATGAGTGGAGAGAGAGATAAAGGCAGAGGGAAAAGTAGACTCAGCTGAGCAAGGAGCCCAATGAGAGCCTTGATCCTAGAACCCCAGGATTGTGACATGAGCTGAAGGCAGACACTTAGTTGACTGAGCCACCTGGGTGCCCTGAATGTTGACATCTTCGAGTGGGGTCAGTATTCTGCTTATCCGAGCCTGGCACCACAGAATAATGCTCCATAAATGTTATTAATTTCTTATTACTATCATTATTATTACTATTTTGTTGACATTAGTGTGGTCCTACACTTAATAGATTCTTACAACGTAGGTATTATTTCATGACCCTGACCTCCAGTACATATCCACACTGCTCATTTGTCAGATGAAGAATCAGAGAATAAGAGATGGGAAATGACTGATTTGCACAAGGCCATCCCAGCCAGTTGACGTTAATTTTCTACAATTTATAGTTCCTCACCACAGTGCTTCCTCCATATTACAGTGCTGAGAACAGTAATCTGAAGCGTACACCTAATATTTACAGTTAATTTGAAATTTATGTTGTATAGAACCTCAAAAATTTTAAACTAATTAGTTAATTTGCAAAACCAAGAACACCACAAAAATAAAACAATGATTCTGTTTTATTTAGAAATGTTCTTAAAATGTATCAAGGAGAATACTTATAATTGCTAAGCTTCGGGCAGCCCTGGGGGCTCAGCGGTTTAGCGCCGTCTTGAGCCCAGGGCCTGATCCTGGAGACCCGGGATCGAGTCCCATGTCAGGCTCCCTGAATAGAGCTGCTTCTCCCTCTGCCTATGTCTCTGTCTCTGTCTCTCTCTCTCATGAATAAATAAATAAAATCTTTAAAAAAAATTGCTAAGCTTCACTGAAGTCAAGTTAGAATTCAAATTTGCAAAAAGGGAGTTTTTACAGTACAATTACTATATCTCTATGCTTCAATTTTTCCTTGCTTTTTTTTTTTTCATTTTTCTTTCCTTTCCTTTTTTTGTTCCCCTAGTTCCGAATATATTGTTCAGCAGGAAAATCTAACACCTTACGAAGAAAACAATCTATTTCACTTCTAATTTATGATAGCATTGTATCACTAACTTATTATTTAATTTTTCTTCTAAGAGTTTCCATGTTGATTCAAATAGGCTACCTACCAAAATTGTTTGAAATATTCTGGGTTACAGTTTGAAAATATTTATACATATACTCTGTACATATACACTGTACATATACTCTGCTAAAGGGAAACAAACAGAGACTAATGACACTTTACAAATCAAACGTAAATTCACAGTTCTATTTTGGTTATAAAAATACTTTCTGGGATCCCTGGGTGGCTCAGCAGTTTAGCCCCTGCCTTCGGCCCAGGGCGGGATCCTGGAGTCCCCGGATCGAGTCCCGCATGGGGCTTCCTGCATGGAGCCTGCTTTTCCCTCTGCCTGTGTCTTTGCCCCCCCCCCCCGCCCCATGTCTCTCATGAATAAATAAAATCTTAAAAAAAAAAAAAACTTTCTATAGACAAATCTAGGCAAAAAACACGTTTCTGTTATTTAACACAACAAATCAAAGTATGATAAGGTATTTGGGGGTTATTATCTCATCCCTCCAACAACTTTATGTACATCACTTTTTAGTTTTTCCTCCCAGGCAAACTTTTTCAAATGTTATACATCTGATGCGTAGCTGTATAAACTTACTTGAATAATGAGAAACATCGATAGAAAAGGTCTACCAAAATAATCATTTGCGATCATGACTCCTTTTTGTAAATTCTGTATTTTTTTTTTCTTTAGGATGCCATGGGAAGAGGTTACTTCATCAATAGATTGAATAGTATTATCTGACCAAAAGCCTATTCAGCAATAATTTTAACTATTTAAAATATGCACAGGTGATGGAATTTCTGGTTTACATGAGATTGATAAATGGCAAGGTAGATTTCCCATAATATCTCAGCTATGTTCAGTATATCTTCTCAGTATAAGGCATTGTTATATCCCTTAATAGACTAGTGTCCTGAGTGTAAATACAAGCATACATGATGCTTGAAAGTGTGTATTATTCGGATACAAACTGGCTTTTCCTTGGAGATTTATTCTCTATTGATTTGTATTCAAATTACAGATTAATATTAGGTAGAAACTGCAGATATTGGAAATTCACTTTTCATTTATGGGAGCCCATGCAGGGTCAAAGATAATAGTATTCAAAAAAGTGCCAAGAACATCCAAGATTTATTGAGTTCAACTCAGTAAATGATGAAAAAGGAAGCAGTCCAATAGAAGTATATTTTTAATTTAATTGCACATGGAGAGAACATTTAGAAACCAAATCCTAAATCCCAATCTATACGCTTTCTTCTCAACCATTCCTCTCAACCACTGCCCCCCACCCCCACCATACATAGAGTTACATCTCAAATAACAGAAAATACACAGGAAATAAAGATCCACAGGATACAAGTGTACTTAAGAAAGAACAGTACCTTTACTCCCGTTTTCAAAAGTACTATAGGCTAAGAGGATTTGGTGTCACAAAGTAAACCTGAACAGGTATCTTTATTTCCCGGATTTCTTTTGTTAAGTGTTAAAATAATTTTATCCAAATTGGTCACCTGGCATCACTCTTCTAGCTCTAAGGCATCAACTGAATGTTTGTGAAAGGCTAGGGACAGAAGAAGCTCAAACATTTGGTATTTAAGAAATGTGAGATAATAAAAACTTGACTCCAATGTCTAAATAAGGAAGACACTTGTGACCTAGAAAGTCTCAATAAAGAAAACTTTTGAGAGGAGAGGCCACTTGCAGCCTGAGATATATTTTTGAGCCTCACTTCTCCGAATTCCTTCGTTACTTGACTAGGGAAACAAAACATCTTAAAATGTACATTGTAATCAGATCTGAGTGGTCGAAAATGATAGCAGCAGCACTAATTCTACTTCTAAAGTGCTATTGGCGCAACGACTGGAATGTGAAAAATAACACAGGTGAAAATCATTTGGTGGTGACCCAGCTGAGTGAGTTCAAGTGATGTATGGGAAAAAATACCCAGACAAAATTTTTTTTTACAGTAATAAGTCTTTACACTATGCCAACACAGTCTTCAGAGAATGTAGTTTATATTCAGTCCAATAAAATGGATTGAATTATGCCTGAAGGCAGCATATAAATGTATATATTTACACTGACACTTGTTTTATTTATTTTTCCCTGGGGAATGAAATGTTCTGGATGAGAAAATTTTCAAGTTAACTAAAATATAGCCATTTAATTATAAAGTGATATTAACAAAGCAGGCTTTGACATTTTGGGTGGCAATTTTTCCAAAATGCTTTGAACACTCCACTGATTTATCCATCCAACTTGGTAATATGTTGCACATAATCCATCCTATTTTTGATGATATGAGGGTCATAACTATCGTCCTTTATTTAAGAGAATAAATCCCTGGGTGATACTATGTTGTTTGAATGTGCAGGACCACCCACTAAGTGCCTTCTAGATTGCTGTGTTTTTGTAAATTCTGATTCTTTAATCTCCTTCATCACCATCAACCATCATTTCTTTAGCATGTCTGGTTTAATGATTACCCTTAATGCCCTTGCCATATCTAAACTGTCTTCCACTAAAATGAACTAAATCCTAAGAGAGAATCAGACAACTGAGATGTAAGATCCATCAGTTTTAATTTTTCACATAAAAACCTAAATCAGTAGACTCTTGATTTTTTTGTTTTTCATTCTCGAAGTCCTGGCAGCACTTTCTCCTCTTTGCTTAAGGGATAAATACAGAGCTAGTCCTGATGAGTATCACTGTAAAAACCTGGCTTAGTAAATATGGTACACATGGATTTGCTTTTTTTTTTACCTTAAACCATCAGAATATAATATGTACTTGGATATGAAAAAAAAAGATACTTATTGACATTACACGGGAGCTGGTTAAAAATAAAAAGTTCAATACCACCCTCATCCCCAAGACCTACTGAATCAAAATTTTGACAATATCTCCATTTAATCTTTCTGTGACATTAAGTTCTTCTAAGATGTATTTATTCGAAAGAGAGAGAGATAGCACAGAGGAGGGAGAGATGGAAAGAAAGAGAGAGAGTCTTAAATGGACTCTGCACTGAGCATGGAGCCTGATGTAGGGCTCAATCCTGTGACCCTGAGATCACAACCTGAGCTGAAATCCAGAATAAGACACTTAACCAACTGCACCACTCAGGTGCCCATATGCACATTAAGTTGGAGAAGCACCAATTTAAAACATAATACTCTCCAATCAAAGGCTCTCCAATGATGACTTTCATTATTGAGAAGTCAGGATTTTTGTTCTTGAATCTAAATTTTTCCCTTTAATACTGCTCAGTTTACCTTCATGGAATATCCTCATTACATGACATACTTTTAGCAAAAATGTTACCTTTGTGAAAAAAATCTCTGAGATAAAATAAATTCGTTGTGGATAAATAGATAATAAATAGATTCAACTCTATTTAGAACCATGAATCATGGCTTTTTTAAACCCTTAGGGAATGCTATAAATCATCCAGTTCAACCTGCTTCCCTCCTTTTGCAGAAGAGAAAACTGCAGCCCACAGAGGTGAGGTGATTTGGTTTACCACAATAATCAAGCATTAAAATGATTTATTCTCTCTTAATCACATATCCAGGTTCAGTGATGGTACCTCAGTTCTTTTTTTCTTTTTCTTTTCTGCTTTATTTTTTGTTGAAATGCATACAGTCAGGCTCAGTCTAGGAACTCTTCTTAAACCAGCAACTTAATCTTTCCCTATTCTATTACTAGCTCTCCTGAGCTGCTCTTGCTCTCTACTCTGTACATCTTTAGTCTCCCCTCGGGGGTTAGCATAAAACCCTCAGCTCCACCTCCTTCTCTGAACCCATGCTTAAATCTTAAGAATAGGGCAGCCCAGATGCCTCAGCGGTTTAGCACTGTCTTCAGCCCAGGGCATGATCCTGGAGACCTGGGATCGAGTCCCACGTCGGGCTCCCTGCATGGAGCCTGCTTCTCCCTCTGCCTGTGTCTCTGCCTCTCTCCCTCTGTGTCTCTCATGAATAAACAAAATCTTAAAAAAAAAAAAAAACTTTTAAGACTAAGCATTAATGTCAGTACTTATGGCAAGGGCAAGATTGTAAGGGATTATGCTTTCTAGTAAAAGAAACAAAAAATTAAGAGTTCTTCTGCTTCCAGGGTCCCTTTCTTGGGACCTGCTACAGCTCTTAAGATTATTTGTCCTCTTTGCATGGTTTTTCCCTTACTCGCTCCATGTTGCTAATAGGGGAACATATTCATTTCCTTCTCACAAGCCTATGACATAAACCAGGAAAAGGGGAACAGGAATTGACCCCACAAATTAGATTTTAGTCTGGGCCTTATGTTAGATGTACACTCCATTAGGCGGAAGTCCAGCTCAGCTAGCCAAGAGCTGAGATTGCATAGGGATTTAGTTTAAACCCTAATTAGTAATAAAGAGTATTAATTTACCTGGATCCTCCCTCGGGCATACCTCTCTATGAGCAACTGGGAGATGAATATAACTGGAAAAGTAAATTGGGAGGTGGCCCTCTTTCAGTGGGCCCTCACAATTTTGTATGGTTCAATTTTTTTTTTCAGTAGTTATTCCATGTCCAAAATGTATGACTCTTGAATCTTAGCTGGTTTCCCTAAATGAAAGCTTTCCTTTTTTATTCGCTTTATAGATACAACTCTTACATAACTAGGCAAAAATCTTCTTCCTCACTAGCAACCTGTTTTGAATCTTAGCCTAGCATAGCAACTAAATAAATAAATATGTCTTATACACTGCTCAGAGAGATAGCACAAAAATAATTCACTGGTAAATATAACCTAATTTTTAATACAAGTGTTTATTTTCAAAATATAATCCATTCATTTTAAAGTTAGACCTTATGCTAACCAATTTGAAAATTAATGTTGAAAGATAAATGGAAGTTATTACCTGAAGGAAGTTTTCCATCTGTATTTTTAGGAATACCTTTGGCTTGGTTAATTGTCAGAAGCTGATCTTCTTAGATGCCCCATAACTAGTGAATTAATTTAACTATATATGCACCCTGCCCTGTGGTAAAGTATATAGTAAACAACCAGTGCAATTATAACAGAGGCATGTTTGTTAAGATGCATAAAATGAGAATCCAAAATGATGTAGAATGCATTCTCCTCTTATTAAAAACAAATGCTAATTCTCCCTAAAATGGACTTTGTCATACTATTTGCTCTCTCTACTCCTCTCCTGTTTAAAGAATTACTGAGTTATAGCTAAGTATAATATAAAGACACAATTGAAGTTTGTTGAATGCCCACTTGGAAGGTAGAAAACACATCAAGGTTTAAAAGCTGGCATAATAGTTTTACTTAGAGAAAAGCAACTCATGTGAAAATTCAGTATGTGCCACAACATCTCAAATAGCTGAGTATAGTAAGCGACTATGCATGAAACATTTTTTAAAAATCAAGCTGAGCTTTAGAAGTATCTATCACAATATTAAGATCTTCATTCTATAAACTGGACTGGTGTCTCTCCCAGTAGGACTATCACTATAATGACACTGCCCCGCAGGATGCTGTCTTATGAAGCATAGGAGGATCAGTGGTTTCATCTGAAAACATTAAATTTAGAAAAGTTCAAAGTTGCTACATATAGATTAACTCTTAGTGTTTTAGTTAAAAGCTATTGAAATAACTGGTTAATCGAAAAAGTTTTATAAGCAATAACTTTCTAATAAGAAATCTGATCTTGTTACTTTGGCAGCTGCCATCAAGAGAAGTTAGTCCTTGCTTCACTCAGGTTTTAAGAAATAGTCTTTCTGGTAAATTGATGGAATTTGAGCTAATCTGTATAGCAGAGTCAAAGCTTAAATCCACATGCCATTATTTTGATTCATATAAATTTGTGCTTTTCTTAAAATGCCTATACAAGCTGTCAATTAACATTTATTGTTAGTCAATGATAAATACTAAGTTCAAAAATATGAAATAGCCTTTTTTGAGGTAAGAAAAAATAAGCATATATTGGTAATTTCATAATTTTTAACCTAAAACCAAGATTAGTAGATATATCATTTTGTAAGCATCATGATTATGCTTACAAACCAGATAGTTGGTTTGTAACTACTAGGGCTCCTTTCAGGACTGTAATCACAAGATTTCCTTCAAACTTATATCAATAGAATCCTCAAGGCAAAACATAGGACATTTTTTGACCAGGAGCAGTCTGTGTATGAGCATTGATGCCAGCAATTTGGACACACCATCTATATAGGTTTCTTTTTATGCCACATTAAAGACGCAAGATTGAATTTTGCCGGAATGTCTACTTTTATTTTTATCTCTATATGTAAACAAAGTTTATTTTCATAACTCAAGATTCAACTGTGGTAAACTGAATAATGAATAAGAAGTTACATTTTAATTTTTGAGCAAATATTTATGGAACACTCAGTAATACTGAGTATGTTTTCAAGATTTCTACCATTTTCCAAAGAACTCCTGCCTGGTTTTAATTTTGCTTATGGTTCCAGTGAAAAGTATTTGCTTTCCTAAGGTATAAGCATATACTGGTTCACTAGCCTCCCATTTGTTTCTCTGGCTGAACAAAGCTTTCATTTTTTGTGGCACATATCTATGACAGCTGTTTATTCCACATGTTTCCATTGAAAGCATATTAACCTGAGCACCTGGGGATAATCATCATCATATATAAAATGCCTTTTGATGTTAATGATTCATCTTCCTTCCTCTCCCTTGATTGACTTGACCTTTATATTACTATGTACCAAACTCTGTGGGTCGTAATGGTCCTGATAATACAAAGTCATCCACATTGACTTTGGTTAAGAAAGCTTGAGTTTGGGTTGATAGTTCTCAGTTAACTGTAAACTTCAATAAATAGACCTTTAAAAAATTTCCCATGAAGGTATATATTAATATTAACTAGTAATAATAATGTGATTCAATGGTCTATGTTCATCTGGAATCATTCATATTCAATACTTTTTCCCTTTGGTTAGGGGTGTGTCAATTACATAAGATGCATTTTGGGAAAACATCACCAAAACTCTAATTATAGATATTCTTGATTTGGTTTCTCAATTGCCTTATAATGAAAATAATTCATCCAGTAGAACAAAAAAAAAAAAAGGGCAATAGTTGCTCTGTAACTTTCCTATTTGTATGACTTCAAGATTTTCTTACACAGTTGATTTTTCTGATATATAATATGAAGTTGACATATGATGGCTGTATTTGTCTCCTTTTATTCCCTCAGAAATTGCTTTCAACTAAGAATGTTTTGCCGCTTATTTCCAATGCTGTAGGTACAATATTAGAGCTGAGAGAGAGCTTTCACATCATTTTATTGAATTTCTAAATTTTTCAAATAAAAAAAGATAAAAAGACATTAAGACTTCTTTAAGAACACGCGGCTTGTTAAAAAGGTACTTGTAACTTAATTGGGTTTTGTAAAACCACAGACATGCTAAGCTCTGGCATCCAGTATATACACCAAACTATAACTCTAATAAAAATTGCTCATTATTATACTGTGTAGTTCATTTCACCCCTTTCACCACAATGTAACCTGTGGTCACATGGATTCTATCATATACATTTCTCGTTTGACCTCCATGGTATCTTGCTTTCCTGCTACCCTCTACCCCTCTCTAAGTGATTCTTCTTTATCCTTCTCTGCTTGGCTGTCTAGGTTATATGAACTGCATCCAGTTGTGGGGATCTCTCCATCTGTATATCAGACCCTGACCATATTCCTAGGATCCAGACCTATCTTTGCAAATGCTCACAAGTCCTCTTTACCTGAATGTTTCACAGACACCTTAAATTTAATATGCCCAACAGGAACTAATGGTTTTCTTCTTTTCCTTACTCTATGATCCATAGGCTTCTTCTCTTTTATTTTTTTACTTGATTACTAATTCAACAATCTATATAGGCAATCAAATTGAGCACTTGGGTGTCACTCTAGATTTCTCTACCACCCTGAGTTCTCCATGTCTAATCACTCACAAAGACACCCTAACATCTTACATGGATAATATCTGCCACCTGTCCCCTCCTCACCTTCCCTATCCTATCATGGCTTATTGTAATGCCTAACACATAGTAAGTGCTCTATAAATATTTAATGATGAATGGATAGAACAAGAATGAACACATGAATGATTAGTAAAACATAGCTGCTACCCTCATTTAGCTCATTGTCTAGAAAATAGAGACAAAGGGATACTTATATGACACATGTTATGTTCCAGGAAATGCTATAAATAAGAGGAACTTTACCAAAGCTGGGCTCAAGAAAGTCTATCTACAGTTGAATACCTAGGTAATGAATAAATTTACTTATTCATCTACATTCTACTTAGTTTTCTGTTCATTTCTTTAGATTGAGTGGCAGGAGAAAACTGGATGATGACAAGGGAAATTCTGTGATTTCCACATAGACCAATTTAGTTTTTCTACTCCCCAGGTAGCCATGACTGCTTAGATGATCTTGAGTACAATTTTTCCTAAAGGACCTCAGATCTCTGTTTTACAAATTAATGACTCACAAAGAAAGACTTGGCTCCAAATTTTAGTCACAAATCATGAAACATGAGGCTTCAATCGAATAACAGATTACATTGTTCTATAAGCTTTTACATGAATTCAAATGAATCCTATCTTTTAATATAAAGTATAGGCTGCACAAACATACTGATAGCTATACTAGGATCATATTCAGTCTCAGCCTCTTGGTGAACTATGCTCCAGTTCTGGGCTAGTCTGAGCTATATCGTGACACTAACAAAATGAACACGGTTTTCCAGCGGTCTTTCTAGATTTATTTGTTCTGATATGCACAAAGTACGGACTGATAAGAATAGTAATGATAATAACAATAATAATTCAACTTTAATGCATTCTCTGTAAAATAAATTCCCCTTGAGAATTTAGAAACTTTCTTTATGATATAAACTAATATTAGTAAAAATGATCAAATTTCAGGCAGTATTTCTTGGCTTTTGTTTAAAATTTGTTTTCTATCAAATTTCCTTTTCACGGTTAATTAGTCTACGGTTTTAAAACCTATCAAATAATAACTCTGTATATTCTTTAATTACTAGATATGATTCAGTAAATAGTGAGGAAGCCAATAGATTTAATTCTCATTTTGAAGTTAAACATGCAATCTGTCTTGAATGAATTGATCAAATAACACCTTTATGAATTACAAAAACTAAGAAATACCTAAACACTAGATAGGGAAAACATAGTTTTGTTTTATTTTTTTTCTCCATGAAGGAAAACTTTCATCCCTAAATTTGTGCCACTCTATGTCTTAATTCACTTTATGAAATACATGGGGAAATTCAATAAATAAAAAGTCTCTTCTATTGGTCCCCTCTGGTAAAAGCATCATTTAAAGTCTGTATTTAGTCCAGATCATTTATAGAAATATCTTTCTGAAAAAAAGAAAAACCTACTAATTCAGAATTACACACCACTTTTATCATTATCTCACATATTTTTAAGATCTCTTAATGCCTAACATTACACTTTTCATTGGTGACCTATAACTTTGCTATGAATGCTCTGTCCTTCAGAAAGGAAAGGAAAGCCATCACTTCTACAAGTGAAAAATAATCTTCCAGTTTTTTTCCAGTATGGGTAATTGGACATCTTTAAGCTTGCACAAGCTAAGTCTGCCCTGGTTCCCCTTATAATCAGTGAGTAATGCTGAAAAGGTGATTATGGGCTATAGTTATGGGCTCAGTTTTTGGTCTGGGGAAACAGAATATTTTTATATGTCTTATATAACTGCCAAGTCTAATGGCATTTGCTTTATTAGCCCAATTAAGCAACCTAAACTCACCAATTTTCTCTTCACTTTCTGGCTTAAAAATACATTCTATGTTCCACTATCATGGCTGCTGATGGTTCTTACTGTTGTAAACAGTGATAGAAAAAAAAATTCAAAACTTTTTATGTCCCAAGGTTGTGCTATTCTCAGCCTCTCTGGGGGTCAACAAATAGGGCAATGAGAGGAGTTATGCACTGTCACAGCCTGAACAAAATCTCATCAATCAGACAACAGGATTTTACTCTCTGGTGCCTTCCTCCACCAGAGTGGAAACAAAGGAAAGAATCCCCCAAAAAGCAATTCTGTTGAATTACTGTGTAAGACCAGGGAACAAATGACAGCACTTGTATCTCTAGTAAGCATTTTCCAACATAAATAAATAGTTTCGGGAAATACATTTTATGTGAAATTTTATTTTATAAACACAAGAGATTCAAAGTAACAGCACACAAAAGTTTAAAAAGCTAAAGTCAAGTTTTATTCTATATATGGAGAAGAGAAAAGTCCTCACCCTGACCAGATCTTTTTTTGCTTCATGTTAGCCTAGTATGCTGCTTCAACAATCCCAGATGACTGCCATGTTGAAGTCACGCATTGGAGGGATTTGGATCTGAGCTCTGTGATTTTCTGTTAAGTCAATGGCTCAGAATTCTGCTCCCTTCTCAAACCACTTCTTAGGAAGTATTTCAAAGATTCACAGTACACACACACACACACACACACACACACATTCCCTCTCTCTTATCTCTCTCTCCAGCAACAAGAACTTTAAAAAATACTAACTAGACCAGAAATTTGAGGTCAATGAATGAATAAACATTCAAAATATTGTTACTTCTACTGTTTTTTCTTCTAGATGTCTTTGTTTGTTAACAGATTACGGCAAAATGCATACATTCATATTGTTAGGATGAGTGGTTAGGGATATAAAGATACAATGAGTAAAAGCTGACCTTCTATTTCAGGTTGTGCCTGGTATGGAGTAGGAATAGACTAGCCACAGTTTAGTAGAATATTCATACTCTACAATCTGGTTCAAAGCTTTGCAGATATAGACCTTCAATGCGATTGGATTTTAGAGAATCAATACACATCATCTAATTCCATAAGAAATGGCTACTTAATCCAAATATAAAGAGATAGATCGGGGATCCCTGGGTGGCTCAGCGGTTTGGCGCCTGCCTTTGGCCCAGGACGCGATCCTGGAGTCCTGGATGAAGTCCCGCGTCAGGCTCCCAGCATGGAGCCTGCTTCTCCTTCTGCCTGTGTCTCTGTCTCTCTCTCTCTCTCTATGTCTATCATGAATAAATAAAAAAATAAAATAAAATAAATAAAAAATAAAGAGATCATTTCAAAATAGGTAAATGGAAAAAATACTCACATGTTGATAGTAAACATAAAAAACTATACAATGGCTATTTTAATATCAGATAAAATAAATCCAAACACATACTAGACATAAAGGAAGTATTTCATAATGATAAAAGAATTAATGAGGCATAGCAAACCTAAATGCATAAGCTCCTTAAAAACAGATTTTAGAAGTACATGGAGCAAAAATTGATATAATTAAAGGGCACAATAAGGAATTCTATAATCATAGTTGAAGATTTTTAATATCCTGTCAGCAAATGATGTAATAACTACATACACAGACAAAGTAAAAATGTAGATAATCTAAACAATACTATCAACTACCTTGATCTAATTGATATTTATATAATACTACACCTAGCAAACGCAAGATGTACAATCTTCAAGTACACATATTACTAACACTAAGATAGATATATGTTGTACCATAAAATAAATCTCAAATGTAAAAGTATTAAAATAATAAAACTTGTTCTCTGACCACTATGGAATAAAATTAGAATCAATAAACAATAAAATATGTAGAAAAAAAATATATGTTGCTTAAAGCACTAAGCTTTAGTTATCTATGAGATGGATTTATGAAGAAAGTAACCTTTCCAAACAATACACATGACATATTACTCTGGTGTACTCAAGTACTCATAGAACTTAAGGCTGAAAAGAGGTCAGATGTAAACAAAGGGCTGGGGTCTCCCAAGTATCTTTAGGATATTGGGATATGTGGGGTAAATGAACTAGTTAGGAAATTTTCTTTCAAAATTTGTGTTTTTGTTTTAAGACCTTAAAAGAAAGGGATATAAATTTTAAAAAAAATGGTGAAATTGGTTACCTATTTTTCACTATACTTTCAAAAAGACTAATTTTGCAAAATTTATTAGTCTTTAGTATTCAGTATTTTTCATTGATTGTACCTATTTGTAAATCTATTTGTTGACATCCAGTCAATCTTAAAAAGAAACCTCTGTTGGGCAGCCTGGGTGGGTCAGCAGTTTAGCACTGCCTTCAGCCCAGGGCGTGATCCTGGAGACCCAGGATCAAGTCCCACATTGGGCTCCCTGCATGGAGCCTGCTTCTCCCTCTGCCTGTTTCTCTCTCTCTCTCTCTCTAAAAAAATAAAAATAAAAAAAAAAATAAATAATAATCTTAAAAAGAAACCTCTGTTAAATATATAGAATATGTTGTACAATAAAAGGAAGTTTTTATAAATTATTAATTCCACAATTTAAAATTAGTAACTGAACAATTTGCAACCTGATCAACAAAAAAAGTTTTAATTCAAGTCTTTAAGTGTGAATAACCGAAAGCTTAAAAAAATGTGATATTTAAAGTTCTAAACATTTATTTTTATTAGTCATATAATCAAATGTTATATTTGTTTTGTTTAAATTTTTGAAACATTTATCTTTATAGTATCTAAACAGAGAAGCATAATTTCATTTATTGGGTATTTATTAATTTGATGGTTATTTTTAAAATAACCTCTATATCCATGAGGCATTATGTCATGAGTTAGGGATATAATCATACTCCCTACACTAGTAAAGTTTATATTCTTTTTTTTTTTAAGATTTTATTTATTTATTCATAGAGACACAGAGAGAGAGGCGGAGACACAGGCAGAGGGAGAAGCAGGCTCCATGCAGGAAGCCCGACGTGGGACTTGATCCCGGGTCTCCAGGATCAGGCCTTGGGCTGAAGGCAGCGCTAAACCGCTGACCCACCCAGGCTGCCCTAAAGTTTATATTCTAGTGGAGAAGTAAGACAGTAAATACAAATAGAAAAATAGCTAACTATTTAATCACAACAGTGCTATGAACGTATAGTAAATGGTGATATCAAGACATGTAATAGATATACTCCAGTGACAGAAAATGGAACTGAACTTTGAAGAATGAATAAAAATTAATTATCAATGGAGGGAGTCTTGATTAGAGAAAAGAATACATAAGGCTGTGAATCAGAAAGGGAGAAATGCGTTTGAAAGATCCAAGAAAAAGCCTGTCAGTGGAGCACAAGAGAAAAGGAAGATGGCCCGCAAGTACCACAGGCAAGGTTAGCTGAGCCCGGTAGACCAAATAAGGCCCCCCTCCCCCCAGCCCAGGTAGAATGGATAGCCTTGAGGATTTAAAATGAAAGGAATAGTAGATATTCTGGATTTGGAGAATGAAAGAGGACAGAATAAAGAACAGCTCCCAGCTTTCTAGCTTAAGCAACTAAATGTATGGTGATGCCACTTGTTAAGGAAAAAATAAAAAAGCTAGAAATTTGTGGAAGAATTTATGGAGTACATACTGAGACAAAGTGAATTTTAGTGGGGCGCTATGAGACATTCAGAGAAAGATTTTTAGGTATACAGCTCAATACAGAAGTGGACGCCAGAGAAATGCTTTGGTTGAGAGGTATAAATTTGAGGATGATTAGCACACAGATGACAATGGGGTCATGGCTGCAAATGAGGAAATGAGAGAAACAAAAGAACTGGTACATAAATATACCACATGAGGCTCAAGGAACTCCAGCATTTGAAGGTTAGATGAGAGAGTGAACCAGCAAAGGAAATCCAGGTGTATGTAGGAAAGGAGCGAGTGTTGCACCCTGTGATGGAGGGCAAGAAAACAGCATTTGGAGCAAGGAATTGTCAATAGTTTGTAATGCACCAGGGAAGCCATGCAAAATGAAAACTCCAAAGGCCCACTGCATTGGGAATATAGGACTCTGTTGATCTCAGGAGAAATTTCTTTGTTGTTGTTGTGGTTGGGGTGCGGGTGCTAAAGGACAGCTGAAGTTTGAAGAAAAACTAAAGAGAAAGGCATGATTAGGAAATGAAGAAATGGAAACTGATTATAGATAACTATTTTCAAGATGTTTGGCAATAAAAAAAGAGGAGAAAGGAAGTGGCAGGTAAGAGAATGGAGGAGGGCAGAGTTATGAAAATATGTTTTCTAAGATGGAGAATTCTGAGCAAGTGATGATGGCAAAGATGCAGTTCAAGGGAAGACAATATAGACACCAAAGAATCTAAAGTTTCTGAGAAATTGGGAGAAGCTACAACATATAAAGGTAATTAACCTCTATCTGTAATTAAAGTTTTTAAAGTTAGTCTAATAATCAGAGACAACATTTCAGAAGAGCTTTCTCTTAGACTTACTCAAATAATCTGAAATTTTGCTGAGCATGAAATTTATAAAGTATTTATATTTGATGCTGAAAAACTTTACTACCAAATCGTGTACGTGTAGTTAAGTCTCCTGTATTTAAAACTTATGCCCCAGTTAATGGAAAGTTATAGATATGTTTTATCTACTCAGATAAAAAAAGGCCATTTTAAAGGGAAATGCTAACTTAACCAGCAAATTAGTTTCAAGCAAATACACAACTGAAAGAGATGAACAGAACACATACTGCAATTTAGTGTCTTATTTCTGTAGATTTACCTGAGTGATTTCTCTGAGAGCAACCAGAGTGTTTTTTTTTTTTAATTCATTTTAAATTTTGATGGCATACAAGCTAACCTCACATGAAAGATATTATATAGGGTTATCTGTGCCATTTTAAAATGTATTCATTGAGGAAACTATAAATCTTAAAACTTCTGCATTAACAGACTTTGCTTGGTGATTTAAATTCAAAATCCAGGCTTCAAAATATACCCTCTTTGCCTACTGACAATGTAATCAAACACTCTCAAGGGCAAAGTAGGTTAGAAAATGCCTTGCAGGGTTTTTAGCCACAGAAGGGAGCTAGGTAAGTGACTCTAGCTATAACCACAAGAACATGGCACAACTATTCTAGCTGTATGATTAGATGACTCCACCAGCCACAGTTCCTCAGAATAGTTGCTAGATAATCAGACATTATTGGCTCTAATTGAGCTGCTATGGGGATGATCTTCATTCAACTGGACTGGTCGGAACCTGTAAAGCATTTTATATGTGACACAAATAGAAAGAAGTGGGTAGCCAAAGGAGTCTTAAAAACAATAATTCTTATAAATACCTTATAATAATAAGTGAAATATTATAATTTAGAATTATAGCTTGTCTACTGTCAATTATCTCAATGTTCTTCATTATCAAGGTAGCAGAGAGATTATCACTACTCCCAAATATGAAAAGAGAAAATGACCTTTATTTTTTTAAAAGATTTATTTATTTATTTTAGAGAGAAAGAGACCATGAGCCGGGGAGGGACAGAGAGATGGGGAGACAAACAGACTCCCTGCTGAGCAGGGAGCCAAGACTCAGGGCTAGATCCCAGTATCCTGAGATCATGACCTGAGCTGAAACCAAAAGTCAGACACTTAACCTACTGAGCCACTCAGGTGCCCCAAAATGAATTTTAAATATAAAATGGTAATAAAACTTTTCTTATTAAAAAAAAAAAAAAGGAAAATGAGAAGTCATAAATCTGAATGTTTTCATTTGTCATTGAAAGCAGAGCTACTTAGCCAATGAGACCAATTATGAATGAAGTTACTTACATATGGTTACTGTAGATCTCTTAGGTATTAACCTCATGTTCTGGGGAAATTTTAATGGACTGACCACTCTCTCAGAACAAGAGAAAATACATTTTCATAAAATTTTCCATATAATACCTCAATCTAGGCTAAGGCAGCATGGAACAAACTGGAGCACATACATAAACATATGAAGCTGTATCATGAACCTCGCAGAGAGGAGTTGACATGCAGAGTACATACTAACAATTCAGTGTCTAATTACATCTTTAATTCAAGATTATGAGAGGGCAAGTAACAGAACAGCATCAAAATTCTTGTAACAAAGTCTATATAATGTATTTGATGTTGTTGGGAAAACAGCATATGTTCAGGGTAATTGCTAAAACCTCAAAGGATGCCTTCCAAATTACTGAGAGTGAAACCAAATGCTACAAAACCTAACCATTACCTATGGTACCGACAGAACCACAGGTACATATCCACAGTGATGGAGTTGGTAATTAAGTAGTCAATGACACTTAAAACCATAGCTTCAACCTTGAGTGCAACCTTTTAAATAATTGGGGATGACAGACATTTGAAGACAGCCGCCTTAAATTTTAAAGAAACTGTCTTGTTCCCATTATCATCAGCAGCCCACACAGGCTAGTGGCTTAAATGACCTAAATACCATTCCAAGACTTCAGTAGGAGAGGATGGTGTAGGAGTTGAAATGTGCCACGGAAGTCTGTGGATGGGAGTCTTATATACACATTTTTTGGTCCTAATTTGCTTCATAAGAAAATGTAAGCATATGAGAAAAGGACATATTAGGTCTATATTATAGGATTCCTATAATCCTGAACAGTGGTGAATGTTCTTCTGAGATTGGTGGTCATGCACTCTATATGATACTGATCATAACAGTTGTATAATTTTTCTCCAGCTATGCTCAGCTTGTATGTAAGATCAGAGTAGGTCGATAGCTGAATTTATAGAAATTGGAGGTGTGCTAGGTAAGAAAAATGAAAGATAAAAGAGACAAGTAAGTTATAGTTTCTAAGGATCTAATTACAATTAAAGACCATGGGATCTAGGCTGGGAAAGGAGGGATCAGAACAAGATAGGAGAAGGCTAATAGATCTTGAAAATATTGTATTGTTATGTCAAGACTTTTTTGGGTAAGGTAGAGAAATTCAGTTAGAAGGATATGTCACTGTGGTTTGAAAATGGGATTTCTGAACCCAAGACTTTGAATATGCAGCAATTGATAATGACACAGTACAAGGGTCTACCTCATGTACAGGGATCAAAGTCAATTAGTAGAGATACAAGGATAAACCAAATCTGCTACTTGTCCAACTCAATTTTACATTCTTTGTTTAGTCTACATGAAACTCAGTTTCAGACATATATAAATGTATATTGTTACATATACAATATAACAGTGAGTTGCTCATTTTAAAAATGTAGATGAATATTAATGTTTCAATTTCCAGAAAACCCAGTTTTAAGTATAAAAGTGCCAAGATTGGGGCACCTGGGTGGCTCAGTCAGTTAAGCATCAGACTCTATTTCAGCTCAGGTCACGATCTCAGTTTGCTTGTCCCTCTTCCTCCTCCCATCTGTGCCCTCAATGTCATAAATAAATAAATAAATAAATAAATAAATAAATAGAAATTTTTTTTGGAACGAAATGCCAAAATAAAATTTTACAAAATGTGAGGATGTACCACTTTTCTCCTTTGCTTAAAGAAGAAAATAGATAAGCAATCTATCACTCTAATGGTATTTTTGTAGTGTTTTCTGACATTCCTAAGTATTCATCAAAACTATTAAAACAAAACTTCATTATGGATGTTTTCATAACAAACTGAAAATAACCTTTCATACACAGACCGTAGGCCCAAGAATTTTAGAGAATACTAAGCAGGATAAATGCCAAAATTCGAAAGCCTGGTATATTCAAACTTCAGAAAATCAATTTTTAAAAAACCTTGAAAGAAGCCAGAGGGAAAAACACATTACCCATATAGCAGAAGAGAGAAGATATTTGGCTTCAAAGAAGTCTTATTACTATTTTCATTATTATTATTGAAATATGGTATTTTTAATTTCAGCTGACCAATTCCAGTGCCAATTTTGTAAGCTGCTTTACCATAACAGCCTTTTCCCCAGAAGCTAACTAGTCTAACATTACATAGCATTCATGTAGAAGTTCTCTACACCACAAAATTTGTCTTGCTGAAGTTGTCTCCTTTTATTTATACCCATTTTCCATTTGCTGACCTTTTTATAGGCTAATAATCAGGCTTTTTACAACCAAGATGTTCTTAGAAAAATGACATTTTCCTTTCCCATAAATTTCTTTTCATATGATTTTTTTCTTTTCTAAAGAGTTTGGCCAGATGAAATTTAAACAACGGCTTCCAAAAGAGAATCATTTAATTGTTGAACAATAAAGAATCTTATTCCCCATTCTATCAAATTTGATCTGTTCTATGCTAACAAACTCATCCAAGCAATATTGAAATTAAACAAAGATAAACCAGTATATTGACTCAAATATATAAAAATAAACGGCTTTCTTATTTTCCTTCTTCTCCTTTCCCCAGTCGCATTCTTTTGAGAGAATAGTAAATTGGCATCAAAGTAAATATAATGAATACTAGTGAAGGGAAATGGTGGAATAGAAGGATCCTGAGCTCATCTAGTTCCATGGACATACCATGTATGGCAATTAACTCTGAAAACAACCTAAAGACTTGCAAAACATATAACATATCTGCCATAGCTCGTTGTAGAGAGAAGGTCACATCAAAAAGGGTGGGAGGAATGGAGACACACTCAGGTACCACACTCCCAGGGCAACTAACCACAAATGGGAGACATCACAAGCACAGGCGAGTGAGGGGATTAGACCACTTACCAGAACACCCAGCCCTGGGACCCAGAGTGAGGAGATGGTCCCTTAACATCTGGCTTTGAAAACCTGGGGGTGGAGGTGAAGGCCTAAACTCCAGGGGCTTAAAAATGAGTGGGGCTTAACACCAGGAACTTTAAAAACCAGTAGGAATTAACTCCAGGAGAACTGGAGGGCAATAGGAACTGAGTCCAGACCCTGGAAGAACCAGAACATCAAATAACTCAGCTCAAGACATAGCACAAAAGCAGCAGTCTGAAAAGTCTGAAGGAAATTTATTGACTAATTTTAGGATGTGTGCCAGAGAGGCAAAAGTCTGAAGAAGCTTTCTAAGGGAGCAAAGGAGTTGTTAGGCACCATTTTTTCTTGTCCTCACCTAGCCTAGATAGCCTGACACAGTGGGGGCCAGTGCTGACACTCTCCATCTACCTTCCTAGTATCCAGTGCCCTGCCTCAGCATTCCAAAAGCAGGTCCCACCCCATCACACCCAAAGGCAGCTCTGGCTGAAACTGAAGCCCCTGGAAAGTGACTCCTGTCCATTGGACTGGGAAGCTAACCTTACACACCAGTGTATCCACAGCTCCCACAGCTGAGCCTTTCAGCTGCACAAGGAGCAAACCCTGCCCGTCAGTACTCTACAGCTGTCCCAACAGCTAAGTGCAGAGACAGGTTAAGTGCTAGGCCTGCTCACCAGTAAGCCTGTGTCCATTACAGCCTACTCTCTGTCGGCCATGCAGGGAATGAGACCTGTACAGCAGTGAGCCACAGCAGGCAAAGCAGGTCTTTGCAGTCAGATGAGAGGAGGTCCGGCCCTGCCCATCAGAGTACCCACGGCAATCATGGTTCAGCCACAATAGGAGGGTGCACAGAGTCCACAAGGGGACACTCTTGGAGCACCTTGTTCTGGTGACCAAGGGGAATTACTCTATAGGGGGATCATAGGACTCCTCTACACAAGACTACTATTTTTAAGACCAAGAGATGTAGCTGACATACCTAATACATAGAAATAAATAGAGAGTTACACAAAATGAGGAGATAGGGGTCTATGTTCTAAATTAAAGAACAAGGCAAAAACCACAGAAAAAGAGCTAAATGAAACAGAGGTAAGCAATATGCCAGATAAAGAGTTTGAAATAATAGTCATAAAGATTCTCACAGAACTTGAGAGAAGAGTGGATGAACTCAGAACCTCAACAAAGAGATACAGAATAGAAAAAAGAACCAGGAAGAGCTGAAGAATACAATAACTGAAATGAAAAAGATACTAGAGGGGGGCAGCCTGGGTGGCTCAGCGGTTTAGCGCCGCCTTTGGCACAGGGAGTGATCCTGAAGACCTGGGATCGAGTCCCACATCGGGCTCCCTGTGTGGGGCCTGCTTCTCCCTCTGCTGGTGTCTCTACCTCTGTCTCTCTCTGTATCTCTCATGAGTAAATAAATAAAATCTTAAAAAAAAAAAAGAAAGAAAGAAAAAGATACTAGAGGGAATCAATAGCAGATTAGAGAGTGCAGAAAAATGAATCGGTGCTCTGGAAGACAGGGTAATGGAAAGAAACCAAGGTGCTGAGGGACATCCACATTATCAGCATCAAGCATAATAACATTCATATTATAAGGGTCCCAGAAGTTGAAGAGAGAGACAAGTGGGCAGAAAACCTATTTGAAAACATAATAGCTGAAAACTTCTCTAATCTGAGGGAGAAGTAAACATGCCTGTTCAGGAATCAAAGAGAACCTCAAACAGCATGAATACAAGGAGGTCCACACCAAGACACATAATAACTAAAATGGCAAAGACTAAAGATAAAAAGAGAATCTTAAAAAAAAAAGATTTATTTATTCATGAGAGACATATGCACACAGAGAGAGAGAGAGAGAGAGAGGCAGAGACACAGGCGGAGGGAGAAGCAGGCTCCATGCAGGGAGCCTGATGTGGGACTCTATCCCAGGACTCCAGGACCTCGCCCGGGGCCGAAGGCAGGCGCTAAACCGCTGAGCCACCCAGGCATCCCTGATAAAGAGAGAATCTTAAAAGCAGCAGTAGAGAAACAAATTGTTACATGCAACAGAAATACCATAAGACCATCAGTTTATTTTTTCAGCAGAAATTTTGCAAGGACTGAAGATAGTGGTAAAGAGCTGAGAAGAAAAAGACCTACAACCAAGAACATTTTATCTGGTGTGGCTACCATTCAGAATTGAAGCAGAGATGAAGAACTTCCCAAACAAACAAAAGTTAAAGGAGTTCATTACCACTAAACCCTCCTTGCAAGAAATGTGAATGAGACTTCTTTAAGTGGAAAGAAAAGGCAACAGCTAGAAGTAAGAAAATCATGAAGGGAAAACATTTCATTGGTAAAAGCAAACACACAGTAAAGGCAGTAGATTAATCAATTATAAGGCCAGTTAAAAAGGTTTAATAGGAAAATCAATTATACCGAAAATATTTGTTAAGGGATATTCAAATTTAAAATATAACATCATTTACATAAAACATGGAGTACATACAAATTTAGTGCTTTTATAATCTGTTAAAGCTTAAATTACCTCACCTTACTACAGACTGCCATGTACAGTTGTATAAGATCCCCATGGTAACTACAAACCAAAAACCTATTAATAGAAACACAAGAATGAAGAGAAAGGCATCCAAGCATAACACTAAAGAAAGCCATTAAACCACAACAGAAGAGAGGAAGAAAAGAAGAAAGGGGCAGAGAAAAACTACAAAAACAAGCAGAAAACAACTAACAAAGTAGCAAGAAGTACATACCTATCAATACTTTAAATGTAAATGGACTAAATGCTCCAATCAAAAGACACTGAGTGACTAAGTGGATAAAAGGCAAGGTCTATCTGTAATAGTTCCTACAGGATCCTCACTACAGACCTAAAGACACATAGACTAAACGTGAATGGGTAGAAATAAATACTCACGCAAATAGAAGTGAAAAAAAAAAAAAAAACCAAAAACCAAGGGTAGCATTACTTACATTACACAAAATAGACTTTAAAACAAAGACTATAACAAGAGATAAAAAAAGGTCATTACATAAAATAGTCAATAGAACAAGAGGATATAGCATTTGTAAATATTTAGCACCTAAACAGGAGTACCTAACTGTATAAAACAAAGATTAACAGATATGAAGAGAGAAATTGACAGTAATACAATAATAGTAGGAGACCTTAACACCTCACTTACATAAATAGATAGATCATTGAGACAGAAGATCAATAAGGAAACAGTGGCTTTGAATGACACTTTGATTGATGGACTTCATGGATATATACAGAACATTCTACCCCAAAACAAGAGAATACACACTTTTCAAGTGCACATGGAACATTCTCCAGGATGGATCACATGTTAGACCACAAAACAAATCTCAATAAATTTAAGAAGCATGTTTTCTGACTACAACAGAATGAAACTAGAAATCAATTACAAGAAATAAACTGGATGAAACAGAAACACAAGGAGGTTAAATAACATGTTAGTAAACAACCAATGGATTAACAAAGAACACAAAGACAAAAATCACGAAATACCTGGAGACAAGTTAAAATGAAAATACCATAGTCTAAAATATTTGGGATATAGTAAAAGCAGTTCTAGGGGGAAAATTTTATAGTGATAACAGACCTATCTCAAGAACCAAGAATAATCCATAATAAACAGTCTACCCTTACACCTAAAGGAGAAAGAAAAAGAAGAACAAGACTCAAAGTTAATAGAAGGAAAGAAATAATGAAAATCAGAGCAGAAATAAATGACATAGAGATGAAAAAATAGAAAAGATCACTGAAACTAAGAGCTGGTTCTTCGAAAAGATAAACAAAATTGATGAACCTTAAGCTCAACTAATCAAGGAAAAAATGACTGAGGACTGAAATAAGTAAAACCAAAAATGAAAGAAAAGTTACAACTGACACCACAGAAATATGAGGGATTTTATAAAAGATTGCTATAAAAAACTATATGCCCATAAACTAGACAATCTTCCAGGACTGAATCAGGAAGAAATAGGAAAATTGGAACACATCAATCACTAGTAAAACAAATAAATAATAATAATAATAATAATAATAATAATAATCAAATAGTACTCAAAAACCTCTCAACAAAGAAAAGTCCAGGACCAGGTGGCTCCAGAGGGATATTCTACTCCCTCTATTTAAAATATGTAAAGATGGGGATCCCTGGGTGGTGCAGTGGTTTAGCGCCTGCCTTTGGCCCAGGGCGCGATCCTGGAGACCCTGTATCAAATCCCACGTCAGGCTCCCGGTGCATGGAGCCTGCTTCTCCCTCTGCCTGTGTCTCTGCCTCTCTCTCTCTCTCTGTGTGTGTGTGACTATCGTAGATTTAAGAAAAATAAATAAAAAAAATAAAATAAAATATGTAAAGAATTTATTTTTAAAATATTTAAAGAGTTAATACCTGTCATTCTCAAAATACTCCATATTCAAACTATAAAAAAATAGGAAGGAAAGCTTTCAAACACATTCTATGAGGCCAGCATTACCTTAATGGCAAAACCAGACAAAGACACCGAAAAAAAAAAAAAAAAAGAAAAAGAAAAAGAAAAAGAAAATTATAGTCCAATATCTCTGTTAAATACATATGCAAAACTCCTCAACAAAATATTAGCAAACTACATACAAAAACACATTAAAAAGACCATTCACCACTATTTAGTGGGATTTATTCCAAGGTTACAGGGATGGTTCAATATTCGCAAATCAATTAACATCATATACCACATAAACAAAACAAAAGATATAAGTCATGCAATCATCTCAACAGATGTAGGAAAGGCATTTGACAAAATTCAACATCCATTCATTATAAAAACCCTATACACTATAAACAGCATACTGACAGTTGTGCTGTCATCTGGGCTTCGTTGTTCCATTTCCAGAGCACAGGCAAAGTAGACTTAGCGTAATTCTTAAAGGCCCTGGGATTTCCAGAATGGGCATTGGCTTCAATTTCAAGGGAGTCTCTACAAGAGAATTAGTTGTCCTTGGAAGCTTTGAAGCCAGGCACTGACTTCTCACTAGCTATGGAAGTCCTAGATGACATCTTCTTCCATTAGAAGGCCATTTTGTTCTACATTAAAAATCTATTGTTTGGGCACCTGAGTGGCTCAGTGGTTAAGCATCTGCCGTTAGCTCAGATCGTGATCCTGGAGACCCAGGATCAAGTCCCACATCGAGCTTCCTGCATGGAGCCTGCTTCTAACCTCTGCCTATTGTCTCTGCCTCTCTCTCTCTGTGTCTCTCATGAATAAATAAATAAAATCTTAAAGAAAAAAGAAAAGAAAATCTATTGTTTATTGTAGTTGCCTGCCTTCATTAATGACTGTAACTAGATCTTCTGGATAACCTGCTGCAGCTTCTAAATCAGCACTTGCTGCTTTACGTTTATATTATAAAGTCACCTTCTTCCCTTAAACTTCATGAACCAACCTCTGCTAGCTTCCAATTTTTCTGCTGTAGCTTCTTCACCTCTCTCAGCCTTCCTACAATTGAAGAAAGTTAGGGCCTTGTTCTAGATTAGGCTTTGGCTCAGGAGAATGTTGTACTTGGTTTGATCTTCTCTCCAGACCACTTAAACTTTCTCCGTATCGGCAATAAGGCTGTTTTGCTTTCTTATCATTCACATGCTCACTGGAGTAGCCACTTTTCGTTTCCATCAATAACTTTTCCTTTGCTTTCACAATTTTGCTGTTTGGAGCAAGAGGCCTAGCTTTTGGCCTTTCTCTCAGCTTTCACCTTCTTCCCTAAGCTGAATCATTTTTAGCTTTTGACTTAAAATGAGAGATGGGCAACTCTTCCTTCCCACTTGCACAATTAAAGATCAATACAGGGTTATGAACTGATCTAATTTTTATATTGTGTCTCAGGAAATAAATAAGAAGCCTGAGAGGAGAGATGGTGGACCAGCCAGTTAGTGGAACAATCAGAATACACACAATAGTTATTGATTTAGTTTGCCATCTTATATGGGCATGGTTCATGGTGACCCAAAACAATTAGAACAGTATCCTCAAAGATCATGGCTTACCATAATGAAAAAGTTTGAAAAACTGAGAAAATTATCAAAATGTGACACAAACATCCAAAGTGAGCAATGCTACTGGAAAAATGGTGATGATAAATTTGCTAGAGGTACGGTCGCCACAAACCTTCAATTTGTTTAAAAAAAAAAAAAGGAGTATCTACGAAGAACAATAAAACAAGACATGACTGTACATTCACCATTTATGGCATGGAATAACCTGGAATAAGGGCTCTTTTGAGTTATAAATTAATTAAGATTTTTCATACTGGTGAAAATATAAAGAACCGGTAGGATGAGAATGGTTACATACCTTCTTAATCTGAAGTGGACAGAAGGTGGAATGCTTATTCAAAGGTAAAGACAGGAAAGCTACATAGTAATCTAGTTTTTCATAGAATGATTTTCAATTTACCTATTTATTAAATGATATTATTAACCTTGTATGTACAAAGCACTATTGAACTTTGGTATCTGGTTTCTGCTTTCCAAGACTTTAGAGAGCAATTAAAAAATGCATCACTTTCAATTTAGACAAAAATTACAAGCATAAAGTAAACTTCATTTTTTTGAGTACTTACCAATTGTGCACCATATTCAAATACTATATGCACAGCATAACACAAAAACACACATGCACACACATATATCACATTATTAATAGTGTTCATCAGAACAATAATGATTCCTGTACTATAGATATGAAAACTAAAGCTCAGTGAGGTTCAATAAGCCAGGGAGTTTTTAAGTTTATGTTCCAATAGGAGATGGAAAACATACTGTCAGCTGAAACAGTAAGAAAATAATTTCTGGGCAGCCTGGGTGGCTCAGCGGTTTAGCGCCACCTTCAGCCCAGGGCCTGATCCTGGAGACCGGGGATGGAGTCCCAGGTCAGGCTCCCTGCATGGAGCCTGCTTCTCCCTCTGCCTGTGTCTCTGCCTCTCTTTCTGTATCTCTCATGAATAAATAAAATCTTAAAAAAAAGAAAGAAAGAAAATAATTTCTTCAGGATTAGAATTGGGTCCTAAAAGGCTGCTAAACTAGGAGAATAGGAAATAAATTTGAAAAATACTACAAGGTGGCATTCTAGAAGATGTAGTATCAGTTTAAAACCTGGAGTTCTAATTCTAGAATTCCAAACAGACCAACTCTCCTGCATGTAAAAATTATAATTGACAAACTGTGAAATGAAATACATATGTATGTGTATATATGTATATGTGTATATATGTACATATATATTATATGTATATATAGTGCACATACCATATTTGTTCATGTGGCCTTAAGGCCAAGGGGCCTGTAGAAACAGGAAACTTGCCTGAATCCACCTCGTGCCATTCTCTAGTTCTTAGTTCAAATGCCAACTCCTTTCTACTTTCTGCTTACTTTTAGTCTCAGACTCTCCATTGCCTTCAAATTATAAATAACAGTAAGAACCAGTTTCTTCTGGCTTACTGAATTGAGTCTGGGGATACAACAGCATCCGGGAACTGAGAAGTAAAGTCTTGGTAAAGAAGAGCTGGAGGAAGGAGGGAGACAAATACTGTATATAACCTCTATATCCAGCAGAAACCTGACCTATACACATAAGCTTTGGAGACTAAAAAAAAGCCCAAGTAAGGCTAAAACATCTGAACAGAAACTTTAGTGACTGCCCACAGCAACGGATATAAAGTTTGGAATTAACTGCCTCATAAAACAAGCAAACAAATCATTCTTCGGGAGAATATAACAGGACACGGAGTCTCTACAATGTAATAGTCACACATCCAGTATACAATTCAGAATTACCACATATATAAAGAAACAGGATAATGTGATTCACATGAAATGAAAAGACAATCAAAAGAAACTGGCCCTTGTGAGACTCAGACTCTACAATTAGCAGGCAAGGATTTTATTTATTTATTTTTTTTCAGGCAAGGATTTTAAAGTGGTTATTATAACGATGCTCAAGACATAAACACCCTAAAAATCAATAAACAAATAGGAAAGGATACCAAGAAATAAGAAAGAACCAAATAAAATTCTGGTATTGAAAAATATAATAACTAAGAATCTGGAGTGAACATATAGCATTTGCTTAGATAAAAATCATTGTTTCCAGACATACCAGATTCACATTTTAAGTACAAACACACTACAAAACTGAACTAAGTATTATTTTCATGTGCTCTTGGTCATTGTTTATGGTCTTGTACAGAACTGTTAGTGAGGAATTATTTTTCAGAAAGGGATAGCGATGCCAAAGTAAATTATATCCGTAATCTTTCACATGTACTACGCATCATAAGTATGGAACCACAGCCTTCTCTCAATGGGCATGCCTATTTGTGGGTTGATTTTCCTGCAATGCCGACAGGATGTGAAAATCACTCAGTTTCTATTCCTTTATGAAAAATTAATATGAAGGAATGGATGCTGGTCAAATTTATAGATATATTCTAACCATTAAAAAGAGTTCATTATATGATATTCCCTGAGAAGGGTATGGAGTAGTCAGAGCTATGCTATTAGATCTCATAGCATTACTATCCAACCAACCGCAGTTGAGCAACCAAACCTCTTACTAATTCGTCTTTACTAACTGACAATTAAAGCTGTTTTATTACACGTTTTATAGGTATCTGATCCTGTAGCAATGGCAGAAAAGAAGGGTAGTAAAGTGAGAACTTTGGTAAAACATGTCTCATTTCTTGGCTAAACTTCAGGTACATGTTCAGTCAGAATTAGACACTCTCCCTCTCCTAAACCTCAAGTTGTTATCCTACTACACCAGGTACATTGCTCAATGATGAAATTAGCATATTTTATTGTAATTGTCATTTTATCGCCTACATCCCACACCATACTCAAACTTCTTAGGAGTGGGTACAAATTACTACTACTTTTCCATGGGGCAATAGGCAAATATTCTCAAAACGATTCTTCCAGACCTCAACAAAGCTGAAAGGGAAAGTGAGAGATGAAAAATGAGGAAAGAAGTTTTACAAGATGTTTGAGGCCATGGTAAACACAAGTAAGATTTTAAAAGCCACAGCGTTGTTTTGAAAAATGAGATTGCTCATTTGGATTTTTCATAAACAAAATTGTTACTGGGTACTGCAGGCACCAAATAAGGTTTCTCATTTTCAGAATGAGGGTTTGAAAATCACCTGAAATTGAAGTTAATAAGAACCAATATAAATTTGTAGAAACCACGCCTTACTCAATCCTGACAAATTTAAGGTATCTTTAAAACCTCACTGAATACCCTAAAATATTTTCCTAATCAAAAATGTGTCACAAAATATTAGGAGCCCAATTAGCTAAGAATGTCATCTTCTAGAAAAGATTATAATGAGAAGTATGCATTAATAAAGAATATTGAAAAAGGAGAACCGTATAGTAAAAATTTTCCATGTGTGTTTCTCACAATCTGCACAGATGAGGCCCCCCCAGCTTTTTTTTAAGGATTTATTTATTTATTTTAGAAAACAGAAAGCACAGAAACAAGCGTGGGAGGAGAAGGGTAGAGGGATTGCCAAGCAGACTCCCCACTAAGCATGGAGCCTGACATGGGGCTCGATCTCATCACTCTGAGATCATGACCTGAGATGAAACCCAGAGTCAGATGCTTAACCAACTGAGCCACCCAGGTACTCCACACAGATGAGGCTTTTTAAGATTAATGTCTAACATTAGTTATCTATCTACAATATTCCTAGATTGAAGAAGATCAATTCATTAAGCTACCTTTTGTGTAATTCTATGTTCATAACATAATTACTCAATTTGTAGACTGGCTTTCTGAAGGAATCTACCCACAAGTGCAAACTTTTACTAGATAAACATTTCTGTTCTCAACAGCAGTGAAGAAAAAAACAATATATATATATATTTACTTGGCATGTGATATATTCCAGGGAGGTTCCTATGCACTTTTCATATATAGCCTATGTAATTCTCAGAAGAGGCCTAAATAAGTATCATATTCATTTTACAAATAGAAAAATTAAATTCAAAGGAATTAAATTATATCTCCAAAGTTACACAGATGTTAAACGGTGAGGTTGAAAATTAAACCTCATTTGATGTGAATCCAAAAGTCCATGCTCTTTCTACTTCACTGCAAATTGATAAAATGCCATTTTGCTCTATAAATCAGTTTCTGATGAGCTTGCTTAGTGTAAATCACTTCTGCAGAACCTACTCTACTAATTCACCCTCTGTGGGACTGATAAAAATCAAAAGCCTCGCTCATTCATGCTGTTGATTCTAGACCTTGGATCTACTGCTGGAAAAATCCAACAACCAGGCTTCTAGCATCTAAGGCTAGAAGTCAAATATCTGCTTGCTCACTTGACCTAGATCTAGACAGAATCAATTCAGGTTATTTGTCACTAATTAATATGTGCTGAAACAATGTTCTAAACATTCAGGGTTTATAACCTTTTCATTCTGCATGTCCCAGGGATAGCAGAGTACAATCACCTCTTGATTAAGCTGGATGGACAAGTTAACCTTTGAGCTGCATCCTGGCACATGAAAAAGAATGGTTTTGATAACTAATGGAGCTGGGAAGAGACAGAATTTTTTTAATAAAAAAAGAACAAATGGATATAAGAAAGGCACTTTAAATGCTTCTTAAGCAAGGAACAGAATATTTAGAACATATCCAATCTTAATAAATGAGTAACCATTAAATAAAAATGTGAAGATGGCACAATCTTAAAGAATGCCTTTGCCTGATCTCTGGCCCCTGATTCATGAAATGGCTGTGATTTGCACTTAAGAGCCATAGTCACCCTGGCCTTTTCATCCCCGCTTTTTGGAGAATATTCAAGATGACCAGAAAGGCACTTTTTAGAGGTTGAAAGCCCTGAAAATTAGGGAAATCTGGGTCTACAAGGGCAGAAGCTCTCCTAACATGAAGAGTTAAGAAAGGATAATCATAAAGCAGGGATATAAGGCAGCTATTATCACATTGTTTGACTTAGAAATTAAGGACCAAAAAATAAATGGTGGAAGAAAATTTTTTAAATTAGATATTGGGGACAGTGCATAAAGACTGCTTTCAATAAAACATGAATGCGAAATTAATGGCTATGGAATAGATAGCAATTTAGAAGTTGGCATCACTTGGTCAGTGAAACCATTGTAGGGCTGGGTTTTGAAGGACAACTGCCTTCTTCCTATATTCTTCCTGGTGTTTGAAGTCAGAATCTATTTACCTCTTTGGTAGTAAACAGTGGTCTAGATCTCTAATCAGGTTAATCTGGAATTCAGATATTTTTTTATGAAGGATTGAAAACTACCAAATCTTCATATTTTTTGGAAGGATTTCATTAACAAATGCATTTTTATGCTTCTCTACAACAACAGTGGGACTAGAAACCAAAATAAAAAGTTTCCTAAACATACTGGAGGATTATTAACCATAATGTGTTCAAATAAACACGTTGTCTCTTTTAAGCTAGAATAAGAAATTCGGTGTTGACTGTATATAGCTACTCTCAGACATTATGCTAAAAGTGGTCATAAGCTCCAAACCACAAATAACCAGTGGATGTAAATATCTTACTCATAGTAACTACAATTCTCTTGATCCTTACCAATTCTTGATAGATAAATACATAGATATATAGTCACACACACACACACAAACACACTATGCTCTAAGTATCATTACATTTTTTATTATCTGTTGAACCTGTCTTGCCCATAACCAATCCTGGCTAAATCATGTCTTCCAATTCCCTGGAGCCTTCTCCTTAGCAGCTAGGAATTTACTGGAAAACGTAATGAAACAGTGTTGACTGGCACCATTATTAGTTTAGGTTTACATATTTTCTTGCTATCTCAAGCTCAGGAAAGATATGTTTTTATTCTTTAAAAATAACATTTTATGCCCTCTCTCTAGAATCTTCCAGCTCTTTCTCTACATAGGTTCTTTCCTTTGAGCCCATGAACAATATAAACAAGTCTCCTCTATCTTGACAAAACTTTTCTTGCTTCTTCTAATGACTGTTAATATTTTTTTCTCGGTTATTTCATCATTAAAATTTCTAAGTATATACCATATTATTTTATATATAAGAAACTCAAGAATAGACAAAACTAATCTGTGATGGTAGAAACTATAATGCTGTCCCTAGGCAGGGGGGAGGAGAGATTGACTGGAAAGGGACATCAGGGAATTGGCTCGGGTGATGGAGATGTTCTATATATTGATTAGGTTGTTGGTTGCACTGCTGAATGCCTCATCAAAATGCATCAAACTGTATAATTAAGATCCAAATGCAAATTATATCTAAAAAAATAATTCAGAAAGTGTAGCATGTATTTTCTGATATTTCCTCCCCCAAATTATTTTCTTATACTTTCTTATTAACTATTTCCACCATAATATTATTTCGTAGGTACTTTTCCAAAGATAGCCAGAGTTCTTATATTAAAACCCTATTAGTTAGCAAATGTAGTCACCTCTTCTGGGAAGGATTATTCCTAGGTCTGACCTTTTATTCTTGTGATGATAAAATACAGTTTCCTATAAAGTAGATCAATGTACTCTATTAATCCAAAGGCATCAAAAGCAATAAAATTTATTATTTGTCCTAGAGTTCCTACAGTTAGGAAAATATAAAGAAAAGCTAAGCCCCTGACTCAAAGACAGTTGTAATCTTTGTGGATTGAGATTTGCCTACCGTGGGTAACCAAAAGTCCCCTATACATATTGGCTAAACAGAAAATGCTTCCCTACTAAAATGCTCACTATTTTTTTTTTTTCACTAACTAAAAGACCTATACACAGAAATTTCATGTTTGGGAACCAGGACTATGCACAATATGAACAACTACTGAATTACTAAATGTTTCCAATCACTGCATCATTACATTGAATTTCATAGAGTCAAATATTCCTCTAAGTAGAAGCTTACAGTGAAAATTTTGGTTCAAAAGATTTGAATTTGCTGAAACTTTGTAATATTATACTTAGGCAAGAAAAACATGTATTTAATTGTTTTAGACTTGATTGTTTCTATTTCATGCATCTCCTTGCACTGATTATGAACATTAACAGATTGACTCTTGAGAGCAATAGATATTCTTCTATAGGCACTAAATATGACAAAACAAACTGCACATTTTGTTAGCTTATTTTAATCTTGCTTGCAGTGAAAATAACTATCTGTGCATATAAAAACCTTCCTCAGGAAGGATGCCAATTTTATAAATTGCCAATCATCCAGATAAAGTAATTTACGGTCCCTGGGAAATTGCTCTTCCTTCTATTGACTAGGTGACTTCAGGGAAAATACTTCAGTAACAAACAAAATCCCCCAAATTTCTAATAACTTTTTACATCTCTGAATCCATGGCCTTAATATTCCACAGTTACATGTTATAGTACATTCACCATAAAACATATAATAGATCTGTGTTATCTTTAAAAGTCAACAAAGGATTTTTTTTTTTTAAGAGTAATTGCAAATTTTAAACTTATGAGAATTAGGCTAGGCTTGGGATGCAGGTGGTATCCACTGAATAATCCTGTTTTTCTCAAAACCCTCCAAACCCTCAATTCTTGTAAATTACAAATCAAAAACCTTAACAAGGAAGTTTCATGTTTTATCTAAATGCTTCAAGAAAGTGGATGGAGTTGTTCACTGTTGGAAAATTCTGTTTTTAAAGTTAAATAACTTAAAGGTTTCTGCACCTTTATCTTCTTAGCATATAGACTTACTGGACACAGAAATAGACAAACAAGGAAATATTTTGTGAAGATAAAAATTCCACCAGAGCAAGCAGTAAAATGTACATAAGAGAGCTAACATTAGAGAAACAACCACTCTAATGGCTGCTGCCCGAGATAATGTTGTGCTGACACAGCAGAAATCAGACGGAAGGAGGTGAAATATTACTGAAATTCAAATACCGGGATGTTCCTTTTGGGTATATAGTTTTTAATCAAAATTATTAAGTGATATTGATTTGTATCCCTTTTCATGATTGAAATATAGTTTTGCAAAAGATATGCAACAAATTAAGGTTCAATTGCATTATATTTGTTGTGTAGTATATCAGCTATGAAGGAGTAGCTTTTAAAAACAACATCCAAGACACAGATTTAAGATGGTCATGCTGACACTTTATTTTTCTTGTACATATGGATCTGATCTCTCTCAATTCTCAAGTTAAATTTAGAGAGTGCACAGCTAATATTCTGTGTGTCTTGGAAAAGTGCCTGGATAAGAAGACTATGAAAAACAGATAGAAAGGTTAGGCCAGCAGTATAACATTTTTGAACTAAATGTCACTATGTAATACAAGCTTTGTAAGTACATATCTTATATTAAACTACCTAGACTTTAACTAATGTTTTTAGAATGGTTTGCAACTGTTGGATCAGGTTCTAAGAGTGATACTGAGTTTGAAATATCAACATAGCCTTTTGTTAGCTTTATGTTCTACAATTTACTTTGATATGGACAATGAACACAAAATTTTCCCCCAGTACTTTACTCATATTCATTGATTAACAATGTAATTATTTTTAAAATATATTTTATGCTGTTAAATATGGGACCTTTGATATGTAATATACTTCAGTGAAAATAGATTATCATATTTTGTCTCCATATTTTTAATTAAATTCTAGTTAGTTTACATACAGTATAATATTAGTTTGAGGTATACAATTTAGTGATTCATCACTTACATATTTTAGAGAGTATAAAGGCATTTGCTGAAGCTAGAATGTTAAGTAACTTTTATACTTATACATGCATAGTATTTTTTCATAAAACGAAATGTTATATATAATGAAAGCTCTTTGAGGGACATACCAGTATTACCCTATCCAAAACAGTTGTTCTTTCTCTCTCTTTTTTATTCTCTCTACCTATCTCTCTGAAAATCTATGTATCATTTTCTTAAAGGGCATGATTGGCAAGAAAGCAAAATATAAAAATATTTTATACTGATTTTAATATTTGTCCTAATGGTAAGAATCCATGTGATGGCTGTTGAATGGGGATGTATTCATTAACCAGCCAAACTGTTATTTTGGTTTGGATATTCACTACTAATTTCTTATAAACTGTTGATGAATATGAAATTATTTTATACTCATTTGTATCTAGAAATATTTACACGACTATTTGACAACATAGAATCGCATGTTCAAAATATTATTTTTTGGTTATACATTCCTAGGATTATGAAAATTCTCAAGTAATTCCACTTCCTTCTAGAATAATTAAAATGTACCTAATATGACTCTTCATGTAATCAATTTGTAATTAAGCTAGATTTGATCTGTGTCCATTTGCATGGGAGAGCATGTATGTAGCAATGCGGTCCAGATACTGGAGTAGTGTTTGGCATATAATTGATATTCAGTAAACATTTACCTAATTTATAAAATCTATTTTTTATCGTAGGTCAGGATAAGAGGTGGTAAAGTGTTGTAGAGAAAACAACAGACTAGGAGTTAGAAAAATAGTTCTAGTCCTTTCTTTGTTCCCACTTAGTTTAAGCTAGTCACTGTTCCCAAATTATCATCTTAGGCTCCATATTACCCTCCTTACTTCAAATGCTCTCTCCCCGCCCCCCCCTTTTTTTAAGATTTTATTTATTTATTCATGAGAGACACAGAGAGAGGCAGAGACACAGGCGGAGGGAGAACCAAGATCTCTGCGGGGAGCCCAATGCGGGACTCGATCCCAGAACCCCGGGATCACACCCTGAACCAAAGGCAGACACTCAACCGCTCAACCACTGAGTGCCCCGCTTTCTCTCTCTTTTAATGCCTATCAGTGGCAATAAAAGAGGGAGATTGCCACTGATAGTCATTGACTCTTCAAGGTTCAGATGACATCCCACAACTACTCATGATTCGGTTTTAACTACAGCCAACACCGACCTCTCCCCTTCTACACTTACAAGTTTGTTAACTGACACCTCATTCTATTTAACATCTAATTATGTAATGGCTTAGACCACTCTTGAATTGCTTAACCTGTTATAAGTCTTGATTCCCCCAATAAAAGTGCAATCCACAGGTCTCAAATTTGTAGCTGAATTTGTCTCTGTGTTTTATTTGACCATCATAAAATGTCAATGTTTGACTAATTACAGATATTTATGTGAGACTGTATGACCAAAACAAAGTAGTTTTCTAACTTCTCTTCAGAAAAAATAAGAGCTGGTCACACCAGGCCCATATTCTCTTTTGGCAGTCATCAACCAGAGCTGAATGCCTACTGCTCCTTTAGTCCAGGCACACATTTTTGTCAATCCCCATCTCGCTTGCTTTACTTATGTTCTCTGTTTGGAATCTGTGAGATATGTGAGATTTTAACCCCTGCATGATAGTCCATGCTAATATACCCAACCCAACACACACACACACACACACACACACTCCAAACTTACTTGAAGTCCTGAAAAGACCTGAGGTCTCCTTCTATATATCTCTCTTAGGCATTTCATATTCAAGAGGTTTAAATTTTTAAAAATTATCTAAATTGTCAAATTGTCTTGTTTTTTTTCTGTATCTATTAAAGTGAGATTCAATGAAAAGTGATGTTAACCTACTCCTTCTTTAATTATATCTTCACTAATGGCAAGTTGGCCAATTAGAAACTGGAAAGCCTTTTTCACTTCTCCTCCATCTCTGTATGCATTAGTTCCCCAAGTTCCGTGAAATTTACTGACAGAACAGTTAGGATGGTGGAGCGGAATTAATTTCCTTCTTGTTATTTTTATTACATCTGCCCTCGGAGTCTGCATTTGGCGAGATCGTGCCCCTCTCTGTGTGAGGGTGCCTGTCCTTAAAATTAACAGAGCCCCACTAGAAGACTCCATTTAGCTTTGACTTAAGGTTCTAGAAACCAGAGTCAATTTATAGTCAACAGTAAACGAGTTGTTTTAGGGCCCAAATTCACTTTCATGGAGCTTGCAAAATGGTACTTGGAAACATTTACAATGATCTAAGAGACGATTGGTGAAATGTTTTGGCACCAGCAAGTCTGGCGTGCAGCCCTCAAGACAAGCAGCATTTCAACTTATATCCTACTTGACTTTCTCTATTAGAAGCACTGTATGTGAGAGAAACAGGAAATTTGCACAGCACTTTTAAAGCAATGTGGTGAATTATAAATTAATGAGGCTTCGGTATGGGAAGGGAGTAACATCTGCAGAAGAGCGGATTTCATAAAGACAAAAGGGAAAAAGGTTTCCCTTAATAAAACATAACCTTTCTGCATGCACAATCAATTCTCAATTAGTCATACCAGAGAGAGTATCTACCACAGACTGTCAAAACTGCCTCACTTTGAGTCCTTCCTTCCCCACCCCGACACTCTGTTTCTGTCTCCTCTCACCCTAGATGCTCCTTGAATTAATATTTCCAACAATTTTCTGCCATCAAAAAATCCAATTGACTTTTTATTTCTGTGGAGCCTCTATTATTTCTGTGGAGCCTCTATTGCATGGTATAGCTTTTCCTCCCTCAGTTTTGTGCTCCTTCTCTGCTCAAGCCTAATGCTTGGTCAATCAGAATGGGTGAGAAACCAGAGGAGAACAGGAAGTAATAGGAGAAATGATTCCCCTAGGATGTCTGTAATCCCTTCTTTGTTCCTCTTTAATGAGCATACAGCAATGAAGTCATCATTTTGGAAGTTCAAACAGACTGCAGAGAAATTTACTGGAGTGATTTTAAAATTCACTTCAATAGTTATGGACTGTGTTTACACTTAGTGTGCAAAGTCTCTTACTAGGTACCATAGAGAAGAGAACTCCGGGCCTTAGAGGGGCTTATGGTCTAACTGGAAGAGAAAGAAGACAATTTTATAAGTAACAGTGACATACAATAGGGCTTGGATCATGGGAGTACCATCAATTTATTGCCCATCTAAAGCAGGCAGGTGGTCATTCTGCAGTTTATTCAGAAGACGTTAACTGAACATTCACTATTTGTCAGATGCTGTGTAAACCTCAGGATACCAAGATGAAAAGATAATACTCCTGATCTTCCCAACCTAGTAGGAAAGTAATGCAAGGAAATAGTTACGATTATGATTAAAATATGAGCATTTAAGTAGAAAGCATGGCTAATTGGGCACCAAAGAGAAAGTTTCTATCTTGCCCAGATATGGCAGCAGTGTGAGAAAGTCCTGACAGAGTAGGAGATATATCTTGAAGGGCAAGGAAAGAAGGCCATTTTACACCAAAGTACCAGGACACGCAGAGGCTTGGAAATATGAAAGAACATTCTGCATTTAAGAAGAATTTGTAGTTCTGAATGATGAGTGTACTCTCAGGATCAGACTAGGGAGATGCTAGAAGATGATTCAGGAAAGAAATATGATCCTAGAAAGCTTTCGTATGTGTTTAAGTACCCACAACAGTGCCTGGTACATAACAGGTGTTAAATTTTTCTGCAAACCAATAAGTAAATAAGGAATTTGACTTTTATCCTAAAGGTGTTAGATATTTATAGAAGGATGTGCACTTGGGAAAGGTCTCCAAGAGGTGAATGTGATGGTCGGATTTGAGGCATTGAAATTAATGGTAGAAAGACCAGACAGGAAATTAAGACATGAACCTCAAATAAAGGACATTTGAAAAACTGGAGCAGAGTTATTTCAGAAATGAAATGGCACTGCTTGTTGAATCACTGGATATGAAGAAGAGAAAGCTGAAAGATAAATATTTCAGTTTTGTAATTTGGATAATGGAGTAGCTGGTGGTGTGCTTCATCTAGATAGGAAATCCAGGAGGAAAAGCAGGTTTAATATCCACCTTAGCTAACACATGCTTAGTACAAAACGTTCTCAGGTATCTGTCTGAGATAACTTATTTTCATTTAGATAATTTAAAAATCAGCTTAAATATCTAGTTTACCAATCCAACTTAAACTAGAAACTGAAATGTTTTGGTGGGTAGGTGTTCACAGAACAGTAAAAAGTGATAGCCAATAGCTTAATCAAAGATAGAGACAATTAAAAATTTAAAAAACGACTAGGACACTATTTCTAGCATGCTTAAGGACATTGAACATTTCTCCACATGCTGGAGTAGAATCCTGGGTTGGCCCACATATGTGTGACTTTCTTACAAAAGTCAGTGGAGCACTCAGTTTCACAAATGGGGAAAGCATATGGCTCCTCACTTAAAGGAACAGCAAAACGCTACTGCACTCAAGGACATTTCCAGAGAAAAAAACCCTGAACTTGTTACTGCTTAAGATATATCAAACATTTGGTGGAAATAACTTCAGATTATATGACTTACAATCAAACCATTCCTCCACAACTTATCTCTGAGTTAAGTGAGTCCCCCTAATTGCAGACGTTGGGCTGCAATGTGCTGATTCGACTATAAAGTTATGTTGTTGTTTTTAGTTTTTTTTTCTGAACAGCATGTAGAGTCAGAAAGGCTATAAGAAATAGCTCTCAGAAACTAGTATTTTATCTTTATAACTAGTATGTCTTTTAGAAGGGTTTTTTTTTTTTCAAGCACAATATCTTCAACATTTATTGATTTATAATTTTCCAGACACTGCTAGGTTTTGGTAGGTTAAAAGATGCATAATACATAGACATTGCCATTAAGGAGCTTTCAAAACCATGGTGGAGAAAGATGATTAAACAAATAATTATACATGTTGTAAGCGCAATGATAGCAATATGTCTCAAATGATAGTATTACAGAGGAGAGGCACCTAACGATGCCATTCCAGGAATGGATAAGGAATTTGTGAAGTATTTCAAGTTAGCCAAGTAAAGAGTGGCAGGACATTCCAAGCAGAAATAGAGAACATATAGGAAGACATGGAAACTTTAAAGGTTTATCTTAATACCTCATTCTGATTCTTCAATACATGTAAACCAGGACTTTTGGAGCACATGTGACATCTCCCTGTTTTTGTGGGCTGCTAGTCACTGGTGCCTTCCTCTAGCAAATGGATAGCACCTCATAGCACACATTTAGTACTAATATCATCCTCAGCTTCATCATTTTAGTTAACTCATCTGTGTTCTGATTTGCCCACTTTCTTAATATTATTTTTAAAGTCTTTTAAAATACATAAAGAGCAGTAAGTCCTTCCCTTGCATAGGCAGGAGACAGATTATATCTCTGTATCTATCTATCTATCTATCTATCTATCTATCTATCTATCTATCTATCTATCGAGAAAGGAAAGGGGGGGCATCATAGTAGTAGTGACATTTAGAACAAAGCCAAATAATCTCAAATCGAACCCTACTGTATTCACAGTAAGAAGAAACACATCACTTTTCTGTACTTGAATGAGTTTGGGTTGACTATATATCTACATATAAAATACAAATGGGAGTCCAGGGAAACCCCACATAGTTGCTGAACAAGTCTTATACAAGCTTGAATAAACAATTACTACAAAAACTGAATATGCTTTTGCTGAAAATGCCCAGAAAAATAGCAGGAAGGGGTTCTTTATTCCCAATATTACACTGAAATTGTTTAAAGGGTATAAATCAGTGAATAACTGACCAGTACCTATTTGTATTTTTGTCATTGGCAATTTGTAACTTTTTAAATCATTTTATTTATACTTGAATGTTTGCTATTCATATGTGCCATTTCTACATTGCCTCTTCTATATTTTGAACTTAACATCTCTAACGATTTTTTTTAATAAATATCAGACTTCAGGTAAAATACCACTGTCCATATAACGAAGCTTATGAATAGCATTTTAATTTCATTATCTTAAAACATACAGGTTTGCCCTAATCTCTTTTAGTAACTGAACAACCATTTGTTATTAGGTGATATCACTCATTCCACAAATTTTAAAAAGCATCTACTATATGCCAACATCATTTTTGGTGCAATGTGGCAGTAAATAATGAGGAAGAGCTTATTCAGACTTTCTCTCGCTAATGGCTTACCACTGGGAGTAATCAATTGAGAAATGAAGGAGCCAGGACTAGAATGCTGACTGACTTGGAGTCCACTTTCTAAACTTTGATATATTTAGATACTCATGTTGAAAATGAAGTTATTATTATAAAGAAGAGCATGTTGAGGGATAGGGAGAAATGATACCCTGATGGCATATTTCAGGACCTAGATCCAGGCATGCCTAGGACTTGTACTTCTTAATACTCCAAACCATTAATTCTCTCTGTCTCGCTCTCTCTCTCTCTCTTTTTTTTTTTTTTGCTAAAAATAATTTGTTTACTGTTAGTTTCCACTGAATTAGACCTATATAATAGGTAATATTTTGGAAATTCTTTGCAATTAGTCTCAATGGGTATGAATAAATTAAGAAGAGTATTATTTGTTAATAGTATTAGATGATGACAAAAGCAAAGCACTTCTCATAAACCTGCTAGAATTTTCAGAATTACATTTTTTAAATTATAAATTTAATGTTATCTCCCTTTTAATATGGTGGGTACGTGCTCTTGAGCAAGTTATTTAATCTACCAGTGCCTCAGTTTTATCATGTGTATAATGAGTAAAATAATAGCACATTGGGATGATTTAAGATTAAACAAAATAATACATATTTTATATAAAAATTAAAATGTACCTAACAAATTAAAAGAACTCAAGTATAATACAAATATTATTATCACAGTTCTCTGAAAAGGGCTAATGGCACCCATATAATTAAAGATACATTACCTAATGCTTTCACGAGTATTTTATTTTAGAAGTTATAGGAGATAACAAATGATTGACTCAAAGTATTTCTTTTTAGATTTTATTTATTTATTTGAAAGAAAGAGTATGAGCACAAGTGGGGAAGGGAGGTGTGGTGGAGGGACAGAGAGAGAAGCAGACTTCCTGAGGATTGGGGAGCCTGGCCCAGGGCTCAATTCCAGGATCCTGAGATCATAACCTGAGCCATAGGCAGACATTTAACCGACTGAGCCACCCATGCAACCAGATTCAAAATATTTTAAATCCTTTTCGGAAAGCTAAATGGGTCTACATGAGGTGGTGTTGGGAGATGAAAGTGAGCCTAGGACAATGAGAAGACAAAGAAGATGGTATAAGATCTGCTAACCAATTTTGTTTTTTGTGTGTGTGTTTTGTTTTGTTTTGTTTTGCTTTTATTTATTTATTCATGAGAGACACACACACAGAGAGAGAGGCAGGCTCCGTGCACGGAGCCGGACGCAGGACTCGATCCCGAATCCTGGGATCACTCCCTGAGCCAAAGGCAGGCGCCCAACCGCTGAGCCACCCAGGCGTCCTGGTAACCAATTTTGGTCCAACTTCAACCAAAATGCTTCTGCAGAACAAAAGGGAGTGACAGTGAAGATTAATACGGAGCCTCAGTCAGTAACAGGAGAAAAGAAAGGAAAGAGAAGGAGATTCCAAGAGTGGGGTGCAGATAAGAAAAAAAACCTGTGAAACTGATTTAATTGGTGGGTTATCTCAACAATTACTTGGGAATGGCTACTCTATGTTGTGAACAGAGTACCTTCAAACTGATTATTATCTGATAAATATTCATAGAACTATTATTGGGATGATTATTGATAGCATTTGGGAAACAATGAATGGTGCCTAGGAGGCAGTAAACATGTAAACACTAATTTGGGTTCAATTAACACTATTTTTTAAATTTAACATTAGGAAAAGACAAGAAAATTCATTTGATGAAAGGAAAATACTAACCCTCGAGACATACAAACAATGCCACCATTCTCTTGGTGATTTTCTTCCTCTATTTCTCATTAGTTTCAATGCATTAAGAATTTTTGACAAATGTAAATCCTATAAGGCTGATTGGTTTGACTAACCTAATAAAGAAAAAAAAGTCAGCCACTTATCAACCTTTACCTGACGTTGGCATAAATTCTTTACGTGGCACAGTTCCTGGGTTTCGTCGTTTGAAATGGGGCAAGGAATTGCTAGTAGAATGAATAGGGTTGTGCAACAGATTAATTAAGCAGCTCTCAGGAATGATATTGAAAGGTAACTGATTAATTGAACATTGAAGCTATCTAATCAAATAGAAGACACAATAAATATGTTTCTTCCGAGATAAATTATGCCCTGATTAGCATATTCATTTGTACAGTTGAATTAACTCTTTATGCGCTTGTTAAGCTTTGCATAGCTAGAAATAGCCACCTGCTACAGATTCTCCTTAGTGTCATTCTAAAAATGCCTGCTAAACATGCTTGCATTTCTTCAAGATTTGAGCAGCTTATTCATTAAATATGTAAATTTCTGTTTGCAAAAAAGGTAAAAAATCCATTGAATATTATTATTCCACACAACCTGCAGCCTGGCAAACCATGCAAGAGTACTGAAGATGAATCAACAAGAATTAATTTCATGCTGAACCCAGGGGTTAACAGGAAAGAGAGAATACACAGTCGTGAAAATATCAATGCCAAAGATTCACCAACACATTCATATATGAAAATATGTCTTTTTCGGTGTGAAAACATGATGGTGGTGTTTTGTTTTGTTTTGTATTTTGTATGAGTTTATAGAAAAGATGGTCAACTCTGACATTTCAGTAAAATAAAGGATGGATCTTAAATCAGGGCAACTGGAGACAATAAATTCAGAGAGCCTAAAGTAGTTCATTTGTACTTAAACGGTCTTCTCTTTTGCTTAAACTGAAGCCCTGCCCCCAATTTTTGACACTCGGGCAGGATCCACTTGCCACAGCTGTGCAGCTCAATGAATAGCAAGAGTCTACTCCCTGTGCCTGTGGATGCTCATCATCAAAGGGAGTCTGTCACCCTCTAGTCCACAGGCAAGCTCTCTGCCAGCCTAGAGGAACAGCTTCATGGGGGAAGGGCAGGAAATCTCAGAGATAAGAAACATGGCCTTGTCAGCATCTGAACCTAGGAAGCTTCTAGTCCTTAATGCAGAGTCCTAACTGATTCCCCTGTCAATGACTTTCTTACAGAAATTCAAACTCCACCTAAGGGAGAGCTCTCCAGGAGAGAGGTCCTGTGAATGCCTCTGCTGCCACAGATGTCATGTGGAAAATTGGATGGAGCCATGGTTACTCATCTCTCTAAGTTGGAATTAGCTAAAAAGGCAGTATCACGTGTCAAGGCAAGATGTTACAGAGCTGTTGGCTGAAAAGGGATTCAGAAGATTACTGAACTTGTTTCTTTAACAGAGACTAAAAAACTGCAAGTGACATTTTTCTTTTAGCTTAAAGGAATTTAATCAGGTCACCTATTTACCAATAATCTTATACTATATAAGATTTTACATATTGTTTATTTCTGCTTGTAAAACTTTAACTTCGGAATTTAATAAATGGTAGATATGTAAGTATATATAACATATACATTTCTATATATTTATAAATTTATCACCATATATGTTAAGGAAATATATATGTATATGTGTGTGTGTGCGCATGTGTGTGTGTTTGTGTATGGATGAATGGAAAATACTTTAAATTGATCACAAGAGGCAGATCTCTGAATTAGAAGCAAAATGTTTCAGGACTCACTAAAACACTAACAGTTCAGCTTTAGATGATCTTTTTAAAATAATTTTATTTAGATTCAATTAATTATCATATACTATATTATTGGTTTCAGAGGTAGAGGTTAGTGATTCATCAGTCTTATATAATTCCCAGTGCTCATCACATCACATGCCTTCCTGAATATTCATCACCCAGTTACCTGGACCCCCCACCTCCCTCTCCTCCAGAGGCCCTCAGTTTGTTTCCCATAACTCCCTTTCCGATAGGAGTCTCTTACCGTTTGTCACCTCCCTCTGATTTCCATCTTTAGTAGCTAACTTCTCCCCTCCCCCTGCCCCCCAAAAAAGAGCACCTCTTGCACTATTAGAACTTCGCAATGCCAACTGCTTTTTGTGGGTGGTGGTGATGGCTATGTATCAGGGGGTTGATGTTAAACACCTCCAATTGCAGAAATCTAGATCTCTATCTGAAAAAAATATAATCAGAATTATCAAACAACTTCTTGCTCATATTTTTGTCTACTCCTAGAACATTAATTAAATATATCCTTTCATTATACTCATGTGCTTATTGGTAACAATGCTATAAAGAAAAATGAATTCCATTCTACTGCCAAATACCAGGATTACTTGATAACAAAAGCAAAACACTTATGAAAAACATGCTAGAGTTTTCAGAATTATATTTTTTAAATTATAAATTTGTCTCCCATTTAATGGACAGGTGGCAATTTGCCTTTGGCAATATACCCAATCTCTTTAAAATTCTGAAATCTACTCCTTCACTGATATTAAAACCCTTCACATTCTTCCCTCTTGACTAATCCTTCCAAATTTTAAAGATAAAAATTACCTGTTCATGTATTACCTAACCAGTATTTACTGTATTTGAATATATAGAAATTGCGTGGTAGACTGCCTTTAATATTTTATAACTTCAATGTTAATTTCTCCCCTTTTTAATGTTCTTTGAGCTCATTATAAATACTATTATTGCCTTTTAGGCTAAGATAAATGACAGTCATTTAAATAATTTGTTTAATATACTGTATGTCAAACAGTTGGTTGTCTCCTGGATATAAGCCATTTAAAAATATATATTTGTATATGTATATATTATTTATTTATTTACTTAGCCACGTGTGTGTGTGTGTGTGTGTGTGTGTATAACATTTCTTTCCAGGAATGCTTTAAATTCTCAAAGAAAAGGTCATTGTTCATATTTACTAAGAAAAAACAGTAAAATAGACTGGTGTCATAATTTATTATAATATAAAACTACAACAGTGATTGCTTACCTAACTGCTTATCTTTTTTTTTTTCAAAAAAAAGAACAGTAAGATAAAAGATAAAAGATAAAAAGATAAAAGAAGATAAAAGAACAGTAAGATAAAGAGCATAAATACATTCTAAAGGTATATATAAAGTAAACTAATATTATTAAGCCTATTAAGTCTAATCATGAAGATAAACATGTTCTACAAAGGGAGGGTCCTGATTTAGATAGTACAGCATTTTTAGTTTGTTTGTTTTTTTTTTCCATCTTCAGAACAGGTTTTGAAAAGTATTTTGGGGCTTTTTTGAACTGATTTTACATTGTGTGTGGTCAATATTTTTGTTTATTTATAAAAAATCACAAACCATCTTAAAAATAAACATGACCACCTCTATTCTGAATGTACTATGAAAAATGGCCTATCTTGCTCTTTGATGAGTAAATCATGCTGTTCTTACACTCAGTTTTTTTCAAGACCCTTTAAGAAACTAGTGTTAGTTTAGTTTTATTTGGAAGGTATAAAAGGGGTTTAGCAGTTAGACTATGGTTTACAATTACCCCAGATGCTCTTTATCATATCAGGAATGTTATTAAACATCCAGCACATGTTTTTGGCATTGTTGACAGCAGTCCCTCAAAATTCGGTATGGACTGAATGAAAGCAGGCATTAGAGAAACATTTTATTTTTCTCTAGAATATTGTGAAAGGTAATAGAATTTTGAATTTAGCTCCAAGAATGAAAGCTGTAACTGGCCTGATTTGAAATTATGCATATCAGCAAATTTATATGCAGAACCATTTGAAACTTGTCTATACCTATTTTAAATAGCAAAGACATTTTATTTTACTTTTGTCCAGTGTTTAAGATCCAAGCATACATATAGATGTTTTATTATAATCTCAAGAGAAGTCGTTTTAAAATAGATCTTTTACATATATTTCCTAGTTTTAATTGTTTATTATTTCAGGAGGGAAAACCCAGCTATAGTTTTAATTAATGAATATTACAGCCTATTGTATACCTCTTAGTATTATTCAATGCATTTTAGATAGGCATGGTTTAATTCATTGGTTCTCAGTATTTTTTCAGCTTTCAGAAAGCTCATTTGTAGAATATACTCCACTCAGAAACACTGCATGTGCACAGTATGATTTTCAATACAGAAGTGAAGGGAAAAAGCATATGAGATCTGGAGAAAGCTAGGGAGGTAAGAAAGCATTTTGGAAAAAAATATCTCTAAGGATCAGGATTTAACCCCTACCAGGGAGTTGTTTTCATGGTATGCTTGTCTTCATGTGAAAATCAGTGATTAAATGGATAATATTTCAATTTTGTTTTCCAAATAATACATATAACATTTTAATAGTATACTTTATAGCTTAGAGTATATTGAATACAGGAATGAAAAAAAACTTGAAAGAATTGTTTTTATTAGTGTAATTTCTACCTCTTTTAATAAGTTTTCATATATTAAATGCCTCTTCCAACTTGAGTAATTGGAGTTTACTTATTTCAAAATGAGTTCTCTTTAAAAAAAAAAAAAATCTTTGTGATGACTGGATGGCTTGGTCAGTTAAGCATCTACTTTCAGCTCCGGTCATGATCCCAGGGTCCTGGGATTGAACCCTTCTCCGTGGGGAGTATACTTCTTCCTCTCACTCTCCCGTCCTCACTGCTTATGCTCAATCTCTATCTCTCTCTCTAATAAATAAATAAATAAACAAAATCTTCTTAAAAAGTCAAAAATTTTAAAAATCTTTTCTCCCTCAAATATTAGATATTTTTCTCCCTTATTCTAAGGAACAAAGTAAAAAGGTATTTTCATTACTCCCTTAGGGTGAAAGAAGCTTTACAAGTTACTTAGCCAAAATTCCTGCAATGTTTTAACATACTTCTGAAAATTAATAAAGTTCATTCTACTTAAGCCCATCGTGTCTCTAATAGTTAGGATGACCCTAAGTGTGCCCTGATACATCACACCCAAGAGACAAAAAAGGAGTATAAAGACCCAAGATAGATTAGTTCTAGTCGTATTCTAATTCCACTTAATAATATAATAATCTTATCCTATCTCAAATCCTACATCAACCCATCTTTACTCATTTACTCTTTCCAATACATTCACAAATACATACAGGGAGAAAGAAATATGCTGGTGTGTGTTCAATACTCTTGATTATTTTTTAAAAGCTGATAAAGATCAAGATACAAAGTTTTTGCACAGCAAAGGAAACAGTCAACAAAACTAAAAGGCAACCTACAGAATGAGAGAAGATATTTGCAATGACATATCAGATAAAGGGTTAGTATCCAAGATCTATGAAGAACTTATCAAACTCAACACCCAAAAAACAAACAATCCAGTCAAGAAATGGGTGGAAGACATGAACAGACAATTCTCCAAAGAAGACCTACACATGGCCAATAGGCAAAAAAGCTCCACATCACTTGCCATCAGGGAAACACAAATCAAAACCACAATGAGATATCATTTTACATCAGTGAAAATGGCTAAAATTAACAGGACCAGAAACAACAAATGTTGGCAAGGATGTGGATAAAGGGGAAGCTTCTTGCACTGTTGATGGGAATGTAAGCTGGTGCAGCCACTCTGGAAAACAGTGTGGCTTAAGAAGTTAAAAATAGAACTACCCTATGATGCAGCAATTGCACTACTGGGGATTTACTCCAAAGATACAGATGTAGAGAAGCAACAGGACACCTGCACTCCAATGTTCACAGGAGCTATGTCCACAATAGCCAAACTGTGGAAGGAGCCACGATGTCCTTCGATAAATGAATGGATAAAGCAGATGTGGTATATATATACAATGGAGTATTACTCAGCCATTAGACAAGATGAATATCTACCGTTTACATTGAGATGGATGGAACTGGAGGGTATTACACTGAGTGAAATAAATCAATCAGAGAAAGACAATTATCATATGGTTTCATTCATATGTGGAATATAAGAAATAATGAAAGGGACCATAAGGGAAAGGAGGGAAACTGAGCGGGGAAAAATTAGAGAGGAAGACAAACCATGAGAGACTCTTAACTCTGAGAAATGAACAAAGGGCTGTGGAAGGGGGGCGGGGTAGGAGGATGGGGTGACTGGGTGATGGGCATTAAGGAGGGCACATGATGAGATAAGCACTGGGTGTTATACTATATGTTGGCAAATTGAATTTAAATTAAAAAAATATTTTTAAAGCTGGTGAAATCTTCACTTGAGTAAATAATGAAAATTAGGGCTTAAGTATAAATTACTGAAACTTGAAAATAGCTTCTAAATGCCATTCTAAAGGAACATCAATAACCTACATGCAATGGCAACATCTTTAGAAAATGCCACTCAGAATGACTACTTAAAAGGATGCAGCATTTACTTAGATATTTAAGTAGAATTGGATTCCTTAAAATATACCAATCTTGTTACCTTATTATTTTAGTCATAACTTAATATTGAGGAGAAGTGCTAAATTCTTCTTTTATTAAACTTGTAAAGAGATTTGGTGCCTGTTACGGGGGGAAAAAAGATTTATAGAAACTTAGATGATGTGGGAAAAACAGACATTTGAAGGTGAGTTGTGAAGGCACTGAAATACTATTTCATTTATTGATCACAGGATTTATAAGAGGCAACTTGGGAAGGATGCATGGTCAAGGTCAGCTGCACCTTTAAATGTAAGTTCACACATTACTGATGAGCTACAGCTCCATATGTTCCCTACTGAAAATCTGTGAAGCCTTTTTCCTTCAATTGATTAAAAGCAAAGAAAAGTTGACAAGGAAACTAATGAGCTATACATAATGAAAAAGGTGACAATGTTCTCTTCTAGTCTATCTTCCTTTCTATAAAAAATGGGAGCAGAAATCTTATTCAATGCATTGTCACAGATGCTGCCCCATGAACTATGGCCATTGTAGTGCAGGGGCCAAGGGTAGGCCCCTACAATATGGGCCACCCCAATATGGGCCCCTTAGGCATGTAGATTATGCCAAGCTGAAAACAATCAAGGCTTAAAAGACTGAAGAAAAAACTCTGACCTCTCCCTCCCAAATCCTCATGATTGCTTAAAAGAATTTAGATAAAGGAGCTACTCTAGGAAGAGAACTATCACTGTAGGTAACTACGGTATGGCATAGTTGTGGTAGACAGGAAGGAACCTAGCAAAGCCTCCTTGTTCAAAGTCCTCACTATGTTCCATTGTTTCTAAGAGGCCCACAAACATTTACGAAACATTTACTTATTTTTATCTTCCTGTGAATTCATTCCTTCCATTTAAAGTCCCAGACATTTACCTTCTCTTTAGTCCAGGATGACATAGATACTTCATTTTGCCAGTCTTTGGAAACTCAAAACTATGTGAGTTCCCTGTATGTATGAAATTAAACTTGATTTTCTTCCGTTAATCTATTTCATGTCAATTTAATTATTGGTCCAACTAGAAGAACCTTGAAGAGAAGATAATGTTTTTTTTTCCCTCTGCAACAGTAGCAGCTACATCACTGAGACTAATAAAGAATAGTTGGAAGAAAGACAGGCAGAGACAAGGGGCATCTCTGCCCTAAGAGGAAACCATCCTTAAAAGGATTTTACATCACCGTGGAAGGAGCCCTCCATCCTTTCCCACATGATAGGTAGATGTCAAAAATCTGATTGGGTGACAGGCACGTGGAAGGTTAATTAGATTAAAAGAGCCTCCCAACAAGCCCATAAAAACCCCTAGACTTAGAAACGCTGGTGGCAACCCTCTCAGGTCCCCTTTCTCTTCAGGAGCCTTGTACTGTCGTCACTCAATAAAATTTGCTATCACAATAAGCTTTGCTCTGATGCCTACCACTCTTTGGTCTACCTCTTCATTCTTCAAAGCTGTGTGACCAAGAACTGTGGGCACTAAAGGAAATCTTGCAACAAGACCATTTGGTTACCATAATTAAATAATATGTGCAAACATGAAACCATGTTTGAACCAATGCCAGTTCTTGACTGAAAAAAGCTCGCTCACAAAAAAAAGTCAAATATTTAAAACTTATATATCTCCTTTTATTCTTATTTGGTCACAAAGCGCCATGGGCCTTTGACAAATGTTCAAATGTTATTTGGAATTCTGTTTTATCATCCAGTGATTATGGTTGCTATATACAGAACCAAGTCACAAATCGAGATCTTATAATTTTACATTAGCTCTGGCATCAGGATCTTACAACAAATGTTCTTCAAAGAATTTTCTAATTTACACATCAATGCTCAATGAAAATAAAATAGGGAAAGTTTCTTCTCAGTGCTTTTTCTGTTTTACCATCACCTTTCTCTGTGTTTCAATGCCCTTATTCTGTTCCCCACACCAATACACTAAGACCCAAATGGCCAGGATTCCCAAAGAAATTCACACTTCTCCTCTACTGCTTGAAAAAAAAAAATCCTGGAGCAGGAGATAGGAGACAGCATAAAAAGAAAAGCAATTTGTTTGGTTATCTGATGGAGGTAATTTATGTAGAAGTGTGAATCAACTTAAATTTCCTGTCTGACTTGCTTTTTTAAAAAAAGGGATTATTAACATAAATGGATCTTTATTAGTGACAGGAGGTGGTAGGTCTAGTGCTCTTTGCTAACTTCTTCCCCAGGGCATGTTGGAGATAAGAGGTCAGTAACTTGGCAACTCTTCAAAGACTGCGCCAACTTTTTTTTTTTGTTTTTCTTTTTAATTCAAAGTTGCTTATTTGCTGGCCGGAGTTTAGTATTGAAAGCAGGGACATAAAGGAGACACTCTCCACCCTCTGACCTTGAGAAGTTATAACATGAAGATATGTTCTCCCAACCCATACCCCTCTATCGATGAGAACCATAAAAAGTTAAGTAAAATAAAAAAAAAAAAGTAGATCTGAAAATGCTCTGTGCTACTCTAGAATGTACAGTAGATAATCAACTATTTTCCTTTTTAGTTTCAGAATTGTTCCATAAATAGTTTATTTATTTTTCCTATCACAAGTGCTACCTTCAAGATAGAGCTTTCCTTTCCTGTTTTCCGTTCTCTTGATTTTCCTGCCCTGAGACTGACTTAGGAGTTGACTTAGGTGCTATTCCTTATAAATCCACAGCTAAACAACTCTTACATGTATTCTCTCCTTATCTGCTCAAGGGTTTTACCCTGATCACTTTAACCTTCATTGATTAGAGCTACCTGCAAATACTAAGTGGCCTTTACATACTTTGTCAATGAATGATGTATAACTGATATTTTCCCTATAAGAATAAAATACTGTATATCTAAATAATCTTTACAAAGAAAAAGTTTACCCAATGTGTGACAATAACATATGCTTTTTTGGTAAGATTTATTTACTTATTTTAGAGAGAAGGAACACGAGTGAAAAGGACAGAGGGAGAGGGAGAGAGATCCTCAAGCAGACTCTGCACTGAACATGGAACCCCATGTGGAGCAGAGCTTGATCTCAAAACCCTGAGATCAGGACCTGAGCCAAAACCAAGAGTTGGACACTTAACCAACTACACCACCAGGTGCCCCAATAACATATTCTTTTGAATGAAAGGTAAGTCAAAGACTGCAATCTACAACAACAACAAAATATATGTCCTAATTTGTATTAAAATGGAAATGAGGCAAAAAAGACAATCATTAGTGAAAGAAAATTGTTCAAGTTTTACTAAAATTGCAACTCAAGTTGATGAAGGTTGGTTCTAAGGCATTGTTTATCTTTACAAAGGCACCAATGGAAAAGTACATCTTCTAAATGTTGTCATGTTTATGTTTTTTATTTAAAAAAAAAAAAAAAGATTTACAGTGCACATGAGTGTCTTGGTTAAACATCTGCCTTCCGTTCAGGTCATGATACCAGGGTCCTGAGATGGAGCCCCAGGTGGCATCAGGCTCCTTGCTTAGTAGGGAGTGTGCTTCTCCCTCTCCCTTTGCCACTCTCCCAGCTAGTGCTCTCTCTCTCTCTCTCAAATAAATAAATAAAATCTTTTAAAAAATAAAAATACAAAAATAAAAAGATTTACAAATGAGACTAAAGACTAAAGGATAGCACTTCAATCAACCACAACAGGGCTTTCTGACAAAATTCATTTAAAAAATTTTTCCTATTATAACATTGCAATAATAGTTTCTTAAATTACTTACAGGCCTAATGATCAATTATTAAGAAATTATTTCTAAATATTTTATTTTATAATCATAAATCAAGGAGAAAGACCATGGTAGTTTATTTCACTTGGTATTTTGAACTTCTAAAGCTAAATAGGAAGTAACTACTATCTTTATGATGATCCATGCTAGAGGCTGAGGGTTTTTAATTCAACATATTGATTTATGCCTTGAACTAAATAAGTAATGAAGGGAGAGAACAGAAATAGCCTGCAAACTCTGAAATTACTGGATATAATGTAAGGAATTGAAAACAAAACTGCAAAGATGCTGAAATAAAATAATTTTCTTTTTATGAATAGTGTGACATAAAAACTCATTCTTAGAAATTTTCAAAAGATACTTGAATATTACATTTTTATAGTAAAAAGTAAAGTGTATTTTATTTTTATTCATTTCTTTTGATCTTTGTTTTAAAAAAAATTAAGAGGTGATGCTATCAATGTAACTTAATCTAGTTTTTTCCTTTTATTTACATTACTTTCATTAGCATATAAACATGGAAACCTTCACTTACATTTCCTGCTTTACTTTTTATACAGTAATACATTTTCTTCTTATGAGGATGTAGTAGAGTAAAGAAGAAAACTAACAAAAAGAGAGTGGTTAATGTTCTACAAATTCTGCTAGGAACTTTTACATAACTAACTTATATAAAAACAAACTCAAAAACAAGAAGGAGAATTACTGTTATACATAAAGATAGTACATATGATTTCAGACAAAATTACTAAGTTGTAATATTAGAATAATAATATAGTAATAATAACTTTTTAATGATATTTACAGACTAGAACTATAAAAACATTTCTATAACCACACTTTTCCATGTTATAGCCAAATATTAGCAATAAGAGCAACAATAAGCAATAAGAACAACAACAAAAAGAGAAAGTTCCAGGGCCACAGGGCTCTGCTCTCTATGAGGCAACTGTACTTTTTGCCCTGACCTTCATCCTGGAAGACTCCTTCAGGAAATACAAAATAAATCACAGAAGTTACTCACTCTGCCTTGGGATTGGATTCACTCTGTGCTCTGAATACTTGTTTCCAGATTGTAGTGCACCTGGCCTTTGAGATTCTAGATCAACACTTGCTCCAACTTTCCACTTTAGAATACAAGAAGCTCAAAATTCTTCAGAGCCTCAATTCATCACAACCTCAATTCCCATTCATTTGTATTACTTGTATTATGGCTTCTCAACAGAATCATAAATTCATTTTAGAAAGAGACCATTTCTTTATCCAAATCATAATAAATATAATGTACTATGTGCTTACTATGTAGGTGAATTCCATATGATTTTTTAATATGTTCCCAAAAAACAAGCAAATAAAGTGTTTTTGTTTTGCTTTTCCATTTTTACCGATAATGAAACTGAGGCATATATCAACTGCACAAGCCTCTTGAATGATCTATGTGATCCAGGGTTACACACGTTTATAATAATTAATAAATAATTAAATAAAACCTCTGATATCTATGCACACTGAGTTAAGGATTCTAAAATTCTTTTGTTTCTGACTACTGAGAAGCACAAATATGTCATTCATCCTAATTTCTTTATTCATTATCCTAGGTACTGGAAAGCACGGAGCCAAAGTCTCTGCTTTCAACATCTGGCTGCTCACCATCCATATCTCACACTGCATGAAGGGCAAACACTTTTCACCTATTTTGCAACTGCCATATAACATCCCGATTCCATATGCTTCAGTTGGTAATACAACATTATTTGTACATGTTTTAACATAGTATCTTTAGTATGTGAACTGTTCATCATAGGGACAGGAGTTTGATATTTCTCTCATTAATCTACACTTGCCAGATAATTAAGGACTGATGTAATATCCAAGTACTGAGAATCTCGAGAAAATAATAAAGCCTATTATATTTAATAAAATGTATGACATAGTGTAGGATTAAAAATTCCATTAAGTTATCAGAGTTTTGTAACTATTATAGATAACAATCAATTGTTAGGAAAATAAAATAGATTCCTTAGCATTTGTTCTCAAAATTGTACTGGATAAAGGTGAGAAAGGAATTAAGTAGGCAAATCCAGTCTTGAATCAAACCTGAATCCAAATAGTTCCCATATCATGAAATACATTACACTAATTATTATAGACTGAATGTTTGTGTCTCCCCCAAAATTCATATGTTCAAATTCTAACCCCCAATATGATGGTATTAGGAAGTGGTGCCTTTAGGAGGTGATTAGGTCATGAGGGCAGAGTTCTCATGAATGAAATTAGTGTCCTTATAGACTGACTATAGAACTAAAAAGATCACAGAGCACTCCTGTATCCATTCTGCCCTGTGAGAACACAGAAAGTAGATCCTCACCAGACACCAAATCCACTGATGTCTTGATCTTGGATTTCCAGAACTATGAGTAATAAATTTCTGTTGTTTATAAGCCACTTTGTCTATAGCATTGTTATCGCAGCCTGAACAGACCAAGACACCAATATTTCACCTGAAATCAACATACAACACTGCATCTCCTACCAGAATAAGCAACACAAGACAAAGATTTTTGTTTTTTTCACTTCTGCGTCCTCAGTGTATAGGACACATAGTAAACACCCAAAATATAGCTTTTGAAAAATGATTCTTTTCTAACTTCTTTTCATACTCTTTGAACCCTTACTGAAATGGGTCTCTATTTCTTGAACCAGGCCAGCAGTCCTTCACTCTTCTGGGAACAGTATCTTCATTGTCACTATATCATCACTCCTTCCCAGTCCCCAATCCTATGTAATTCGAGCAGATTAACATTGTTTCCACTCTCAACCTCAACAGACTCCAGAGATAGGCACGTATATAATTTGGCCAATAGTTAAGAATATTCCAGTTAAGCCATATGAATAGTGATCAGACAAGGAAACTCAGTTGAAGAAATCTTTTTGAAACTATTAAGAAAGAGCTTTTTACACTAAAATTGCTGAGTGGATAGATTTTCATTCTGGCCATCCTAACATACCATGGCAAGAAATTGTCCAAATGAAGTCAAAATAAAAGATCAAGCCAAGGGATGACTAGACATATATTTTAGCATCATTTAAGCTCTGGATTCCCTGAAGCCAATTCTAATTCATTATTTTAAACTTCTGTGATTTAATAAATTTCATTTTTATAAATCTCATTTGAGATTTCTTCTGAAAGAATTACAACAAATGACAACTGAAAGAATTGAGATGTATTCTGAAAGATCATAACAAAAGATAACTGAAAGAATCATAAAAATATATCCTCCAATACCATTGCATTGATTACTTGTTTACTTATTCTCCCTATATACAGAAGAAATGAATAGTACGATACTATGTTAAGTCATATAATAACCATGGGAGCAAAATAGTAATAGTCATAGTGTACTCTTAGAAATTTCCAGCAGTACAAAAATCTACAGAACTCTGTTGCATTTCTATACAACAATAATGAAGCAGCAGAAAGAGAAATCAAGGAATCCCATTTACAACTGCACCCAAAACCATAAGTACCTAGGAATAAACCTAACCAAAGAAGTAAAAGATCTGTATTCTGAAAACTATAGAACACTTATGAAAGAAATTGAAGATGACACAAGAAATGAAAAAACAGTCTATGCTCATGGACTGAAAGAAAAAACAGTGTTAAAATATCTACACTACCCAAAGCAATCTACACATTTAATGCAATCCCCATCAAAATATCACTGGCATTTTTCACAGAGTTAGAAAAAACCATCCTAAAATTTGTAGGAATCCACAAAAGACCTCAAATATCCAAAGCAATCTTGAAAAGGAAAAGCAAAGCTGGAGGCGTCACAATTCCAGACTTCAAGTTATATTACAAACCTGTAGTCGTCAAGACAGTATGATACTGGCACAAAAACTGACACATAGATCAACAGAACAGAATAGAAAACTCAGAAATGGACCCACAACTATATGATCAACTGATTTTCGACAAAGTAGGAAAGAATATCCAATGGAAAAAAGCCTCTTCAGCAAATGATGTTGGGAAAATGGGACAGTAACACGCAGAAGAATGAAACTGGACCACTTTTTTACACCATACACAAAAACAAATTCAAAATGATAAAAGACCTAAATGTGACACAGGAAACCATTAAATCGTAGAAAACACAGATAGCAACCTCTTTGAAACTGGTCATAGTAACTTCTTACTAGACACATCTCTGGAGGCAAGGGAAAAACAAAAATGAACTATTGGATTAGTCCCAAAATGGGTTAGTTCCAAATGTGTTAGTTCCATAAATGGATAGTTCCAAATGTATAAAGAATTTATAAAACTCAACACCCTCAAAAAACAAATAAGAAATGGCCATAAGACATAAACAGACATTTTTCCAAAGAAGACAACCAAATGGCTAACAGACACATAAAAAGACGTTCAACATCACTCATCATCAAGGAACAAATCAAAAAAACTACAATGAGAGATTTCTTCACACCTGCCAGAATGGCTAAATGTAACTATACAGTTAACAGATGTTGGCAAGGATGCAGAGAGCGGGAAATCCTTTTAAACTGTTGGTAGAATGCAAACTGATGCAGCCACTCTGGAAAACAGTATGGAGGTTCCTCAAAAAGTTAAAAATAGAACTACTCTATGACCCAACAATTACACTACTAGGTATTTACCCAAAAGATACAAAAATGTTGATTCAAAGGGGCACAGGCACTCCAATATTTATAGAAGCATTATCAACAATAGCCAAATTATGAAAAGAGGCCAAATGTCCACGAACTGATGATGAATGGACAAAGTAGTTGTGGTATATGTATATAATGGAATACTATCAGCCATAAAAAAGAATGAAATTTTGCCATTTGCAATGACGTGAATGGAGCTAGAGTGTACTATCTATCCTAAGCATAATAAGTCAGTGAGAGAAAGACAAATACCATACAATTTCACTCATATGTGGAATTTAAGAAACCAAATAGATGAACAGAAGTAAAAAAGAGAGAGGCATACCACAAAATAAACTTTTAACTATAGAGAACAAACTGAGGGTTGCTGGGGGGGAGGTGGGCTAAATGGGTGAAGGGTATTAAGGAGGGCAATTGTGATGAGCACTGGGTGTTACATGTTAAGTGATGAACCACTAAATATTAACTAATTCAAATTTAAATTTTAAAAATGTCCATCCTTTTAATTTACTCAGATAAAATTTCAGAAGGAAAAAGAATAGCATTTATTTTTGTACCAACAGCTCTAGATGGTGTATTTTTCCTTGTGTGACCTTCTATTGGTTTCAGCATTGCTGACTATAAAACTGAAGTTAAAAAAATTTTTTTTAAGATTTTATGTATTTGACACATAGAGCATAAGCAGGGGGAGCAGCAGAGGGAGAGGAAGAAGAGATTCCCTACTGAGCAGGGAGTTCCATGCGAGGCTGGATCCCAGGACCCTAGAATCATGACCTGAGCTGAAAACAGATGCTTAACCCACTGAAGTAAGTTATAATTAAATCATTCATTTAATTAATTTATTTGTTTGTTTGTTTATTTATTTATTGGGTCAATAGCAGATACTATATCCATAGTTTAAAAACAGAGAAATAATACTCCATATTTTAGGAAGAGTTACAATTTATCATATAGAAGCCTAAAATGGCTTCAGAAATCAACATATATGCTTTCATTTTACAGTTGAAGTTAAGGGACTTGCCTAAAATCGTATCACTGACTAGCAGTAGGGGCAAGAACTATAATATAGCAAACGATACTATGATTTTACTTATTCGTATACTGTAATTTATTTCCAGAAACTTGCTTTTAAATCACATACAGAAGAATTTAAAGTATTTATTTAAGCTTAGAATTCCATCCACATGCAGAAAACCGGTTCACAATTTCTGCATACATGTGTTATCACTTGGATGAATGACAAGGATTTTCATACTGTGCTCTATGAACTGAGAGCTCTTAAACAATGATTTCATTAGCACCCTCAAAATTCCAACATAAACTTACACAAGAGTTAGGAAATAAACTGCTTCATTTCTAGAGGATTAGCTATCTTTTAGGTCAATTTAATTTATCTAATACTACTTAAGTGTCCTAACGAATTTAATCTATCCCTACTTACCAGGAAGAACAGGTCTATGAATTACTTTAGTAATTGCCCAAGAGGATAAAAAGACTGATGTAGAATACATTTACATATATTAAGATATGAAATTTTTAGTGAGGGAATCTCAAAATCTGAGACAAAATATTCTCTGTATTATGTTTTTTGAAATAAAGACAAACCATTTTATATTAAAATCTAATTTTAAAGAAATGGGTCTTAGCAAAGCTAACTTTTAAATGGAAGAATATTTCAGTCTACCATGCACTATAAAAAAATAATATAATTAAGATGAGATCTGATGTATTTGAAAGTTTTCTCAAAATTACACTTTGTGTTTCTTAATATTCTCTCACTTCAATATCAATCATAAAAAAGTATTTATAGTCGTATGAAATAACCATAGTATGTGACAAATAAAAGGTGCTTTGAAGTTTCTGGATGAAAGGCTTTGTGTTAATGCAACACAGTATTAATTCCATAAATACCAAAGAATTTAAAAAGGAAAAGTCATTTCATGGGGAGAATAGATTTTAAAGTTGATATGAATCATAAGGAATTCTTAATACCAAGAGCACCTCAGTCATATTTTAGGACCACTCCATCTGATAATCGAGACCCTTCCATAAATCCCCACTGGCAGGACAATGAAATGAATGATGTTGAGGGAGAGAAATGAGAGCATGAAGAAACATCTCCATTGTCCTCAATTAATCACTCAGTCTTCTTCCTGGGGAGAGACTCAGAGCACTTTTTCACTGTGAGATTATTAAAACTAACTGGTAGATGTGCAGATCATATGCCCATCGCAAAATTTAAATACACTGTCTATAGTCCAGTTTGTAGTGTGTCCTCTTGTCTGGAGTGTGTGTATATTTATTACCATGATGGAGATAATGCCAAGCTCTGTTGGAGACCTAAGGCTTCTCAGCACTATCTCAACAGGTAACAGAGGAATGTGGTGGCTTAGATAGAACTCTTGTTCACACATTCTATGCGATATGATATTCAGGCTCTTGTAGTGAAAAACCCTGGCTGGGATACAAAAATGTTTCATTGAACCAAGGGGAAACTCTGATTTGAAAACTACACATCGAACATGTATCCTATCAACTGAGACTTTTTGTCCGTTACTGACTTTGCTGCTGAAGACCTGGCATCATCTAGGACACCCTGTGACAAGCACAGGGCCATAGTAAAAAAATTAAACTAGAATCGTTCTTAGAAATGTATTTCACAGGATTGCCTGATGATTATAGCCATCAGTGAGTTTTCATTGCCTCTGGAAAGAGGAAAAAGTGATATTTCAGCTGAAGTTGAATATTTGCAATCCTGTTTTCTTTCCTATGTATAGATTTCTCAAAGCTTGTCAAGTGTTCTGAACAAAGTTCTCCATCTTCATTTGTGTGTGTTTACACACATGTATATGAAAATCTTTCTCATGCTGATACTAGTGGGGTAGCTTGATTATTAAACCATTGTTACTGTAAGCTCCTACTAAGTTTCAGAGAATGAGATGAGAACAAAACACATATAAATCCTTGCAATAACATAACTTGTTTGTACTAGTCATTGGTTTTGCTCAGACTCAAAGAATAATTTTCTTTCTAGGGTACATTTTCCCATGCCTACATTTGCCTACAAAGTGCTGGTATATGGTAGGTAACCTAAAAGTGAAGATAGCATCCCAGCAAATAACAAAGAACTTTTTTAAAGGTGTGTTGGGATGTTAGGTAATAAGCAAATATAAAAGTGCATTATCTTGGAAGCCAGCGATATCAGAATATTAGAAAGGGCCTTGTTATTTGTGAAGCACTGTGCTAAGTTTGAAATTTTATATACCAACAAATTCTCATTAAAAATCATGAGATAGACACTATACTTCCTTTTTACAAATAAGGAAACTGAGGCTCACAGATGTTAAAAACCCTGCTAAACTAAAAGAGAGAATCAGGATTTCAACCCAGATATCCCTGGATCTGAAGCTCTTTTATCTTCTTTCTTTTCTACAAAGTGCTGCCTCAAATATAAGCAGCTTTCTAAGGGAAGTGTAATAGAAACTGCTTCTTTCAGGACTGTATTTAGCATATATATAAACAGAGAAGTTTGTTTAATTACAGCTCATACATTATTTTCAAATGTTTTGAGAAAAAAGAGATTTATTTCATTTGTTTTACTTCAATTTTTCTACAGAAAAAAATAGGATTTGATATGCATGAATTCTTAAAGGCTTATTTTATTTTAAACAAACACTAAAACAACAAATTTCAAGTTGTGTATTCTGTGATTGTCAATAACTATTTGAAAGAGTATTTCCATGGAGACCTCTTTTTAAGTAAGAGTTTATCTTTTCCTAAATATTCCCTAAGAATAGACTATTCATATGTCTAATTCTGGCATAAATATATATGAAAGAGATTTATCGGCTTAGCCAATTCTTTCATTTTATAGACTTGTTCACTATTCTACTTCAAGTTTTGCTGCATGAAGTTCTCATTCATATTGGAAATAGACCCCATTAAAAAGCATTTGTTCAATAAGATTTCATTATAATCTGAGATGTGTTCAGAATTGAAAAGTAAATTACCATCTTATACTTTTAAATGATTTGGTCGTCAGTATGGAAAGAACAGCTCTTGAAATATGACAGTTAATGATAATGCTGCACTTCTACTTACTGTCATAATTCATAACAAAAACAGGGTGGAAACTTATTTCAAAAACAATAAACACACACCCAAGAGAGCTTAGACATTTTCCTTTGCATTGTTATGCATGGTAGATCGATTGTTTTAATGGCCCTATTCGTTATCCTTTCCTTTATACACATATACTATGTGACTTTGTAGTTCTTTTTACTAAGGAGGCACAATCTCTTTCCTCGCTTCTTAAATTTGGGCACACCTGGTGCCTTGCATTGGCCACTGGAATGACAGTAAACAAGATGCAAACAAGCTGGAGAAAAATATATATTTCTGCTCACTCCTATCCTTATTTGTCACCTTAAGAACACACCCAGGCTACTTCCTTCATGATGAGAGGCAAAAGGACCACATGAGGCATCACTAGGGCCAGCTGATCCCCCCAGCCACTCTCCCATCTCTCCCACACCGGCCACATAAACATAGTGAACCAGGCAAAATCAGCCAAACTCATCCCAGATCAGCTGAATCTCACAGATTCATGAACTAAATAAATGTTTATCGTTTGTTGCTAAGTTTTGGTGGTTATTTATAACGTGCCATTACACGGTATTATCCAAGTTATATGCTATGTCTCCTTTCATTTTCTTTTTCTTTCCAGGGGCATAAGTAGAGATCTGTAATTAAGGATTAAGTTCATCTCAATAAAATACATTTCTATTTCTTAATTAGGAAATAGCCCTTGAGCATATTTCTACATTTAGTTCACATTAAATTACCATTTACTGAGCAGTTACTACATTTCTGGCACTGAGCTAGAAACTTTCAAATATAAATAAATACTTCAAAAGATACTGTCTGAAACTGTTTGAGCAACTAAATAAAATAGTAATGCACAATAATCCAAAGCATAAAATAAATATCCATGAGTCCATAATTAAACAAACAAAAAAAGAACAGATAAATTTCCCATGCAGAATAATTCCAAATGATTTAAATAGATATTCTTCCCTCAAGGAAGTGGAGCATAAATACCCACTTCTAAGTGTGGTCTGCACATCGTGCCTTCCTTCCAAAAACTACACTATAGAAAGAGGAGAAAAACGGTAACTATAGTGGAGATATCTGACAAATGCCTAATTCAACCAGCTGATCAAGGTTAACATCAGCAGTAATCAATCATGTTGATAATATTTACCTTTGATATAATAAGAATTGCATTTTGCCTGTATAATTTTTCTCCTCAAAACCTTAAACTCCAATCCCAATATTTCTTAAGAAAAATATCAGACCAATCTCAATAAAGGAATATTCTGTTAAATATTGACCAGTACTCCTCAAAACTGCCAACATCATTAAAAAAAGAGGGGGGAGGGAGCCTGGACAACTGTCACAGCCAAGAAGAGCTTGAAGAGACATGATGACTGAATGTAATATGGTATCCTGATGTTCCAGAAAATGGGTAAAAATTAAGACAGTTGGAATAAAGTATGAACTTCAATTAATAATTATATCACTATTATCAGCTCATTAATTCTGGCACATATGTCATACTAACATAAGATGTTAATAATAAAGGAAACTGAGAATGAAGTATATAGGAACTCTGTTTTCACAATTTTTCTACAAACCCAAAAATATTCTAAAATTAAGCTTTCATTTAAAAATATAGTGCTCATTAAAATATATATCAATAAAGTATGTATTTTTTTGTAAATTATCATTCACTACTGTATTGCACAAAGCAAAGGTTTTGGTTGGTCTTACACAACATTTTTGTTTATATATTGATTTGCTTATTTGATCTTTCATTGTCTAGTTAGGTTCTATCAGACTTTCAGACATGGTTTTCTACAAAATCTGAAAATTTGTAGTTTCACAAACAGCATTATAGAGAAATTTTAACAGGTTGCTAATTTAATTTGGATCATTAATAAATATATAGTATCTCATTCTGAAAAATAAAATAAATTTTGTAGGTTAGAATAATATTAATTCTAAAATGAACTTAAATGAGTAGATTGCATACTATTTTAATGTAATTCTGAAAATAAAATGCAAATTGCATCATCAATTGATTTTTCACTGTCTTTTCTAAAACTATGGTCAATTATCACTTCTTGTCACATTGTTTCTGGAAAAGATTAATGGTAGGATCACAGAGATACCAGCTGTTTAAATACTCTTTTCATTTACAATGCGAGCTTAATAAGTAACCAGTCTGCCTAGCAACTATAACCTTTTTCAGCTAAAAAGCTTTCAGAGTTCACCTACATATAGAACATTATTATATTTTTAATACTAGGCCATTATCCTTAATAATTTAATATTATAAGACAAGTGTTCAGTGCAGTGACAAAAATAACCACTAGCTCATATGCCTGTTGCTTTAAAAAAATTAAGGATATCCAATGGGCTTTGGTAAACAGGTCTAAAAGATGAAGGAAGCAGGTGTAGAAGACATCTAATAAAACATGCCTCTAATTTTTATCCCTTTTCTGTTTGGTTTCTTGGGAATCTCTGTTTGGCGTGAGCTGTAGTGTATTTGCTTCAGGCAGATGCTTTTATTCTCATCTGCTGATGTGGCAACCAAATGAAGGGTGGTAGAAAGTATGCTTAAAACCTAATATTAAGTTTTAAAAAGCAAATTAGACTTTTTGCAGGTAGAGTTATAGTGCTGAACTATTTAAAATGTTGGTTCAATGTTTATTGTCTGACATTGGGCATGATATAGAAGTAAAGATTACAGATTCCAATGGGAGGTTAATGTGGAATCATATCACATTTGATTTTTTTTCTGTAAATAAGAATATCAACATAAATTCATTGAGAGCTTTTGTGTCCAGTGTGAAGGTTATACTGAAGATAGAGAAATATAAGTTACTAAGTCATGAAGATTAAAGAAAGATCCCTTCCTTCCTTTCTTCGGGGGATCATGCCAGTTCCAATCTGTAGACCAACTTCAGTGCACTGCAGCGCTACTTTGTTTTCTTGCATGCCTTTATGCCCACATTTTCCAATTTTAATAGAACTTTTTGGTTAACTATTTCAGCTACTAGTCATATTACTTAACCTTTCCTTTGTGCAATGGTCTAGAGACCAACCAGCAGCGTTTCATTAATTAACTTTCAAAATACTTATTTAAAATACTTATTAGAAATTAGGACTATAATGTCTAGTCCTCACACTTTGCCTAATGTCAAATTCTCTCATTAACAAGATTAGCAGAAAATTAAATAATGTCTCTATTTACATTCCTAGCATTATTCATCTATAACATATACATTATATGCAGTACTTTAAAAATATGTTTATAGTACTCACTCCTCCAGTGTCAGAAAACATGAAAATCACAATATTTTGGAAATAAGAACTTTTGGAAAACTGGTTTCTTTTTGGATAAAAAAAAAAAAGAGTGATTAATGGATATAAAGGTGAGAATTTAAGTTAAGAAATAGAAAACTCTTGGTGTGCATGGTTTTCTTTTTAGAGTTTATTGTTTCCAGTTTCATTAAATGCTAAGAGGAACATTCTGTCAAAAGGACCTTTTAACCCTGGAAAATCTCTTGGTCAAAAACCTAAGCTTCTAATTCGAGGTTTGTCTGATAATATTTATTCAGTCATGAGGCGTTTACAGAGGATATGACTAGTGTGATCCCAAAAGCACATAGCAACTCCAGGTCTTTCTAGGCATTCAAATATTTAGTTCAGATGCTTCAAGATTACAAATATCTTTCTTTTTTAAAATTCTTGTGTCAGGGGCAGTGGGGAGGGAGGATGAAAAACATTATTTCAACCCAGCATTTGGTTTCCCTACTATTTTTTTAAATGAATATTATAGGTCATCTCTAATCTTAAAATGCATTGTCTGGAAATTTCTTTTGTCTATTGTTTGCAGGCATTTTCCAATGGAAACAACTTAGTGCACATGTGGGTTAGGTTTTAAGAAGAGCCCACAGAAGCAAGGTAAGGGCTGCTGAAGAGTTGGTAAAGAGAAGTCAAAGAAGAATTAACAGTCACTGGTGGTTTGGGTCATACTGAGCCAAAAAAAAGTTCAAAGCGCATCTAAGAATCTGGTAAACTCTAGAGATGCCCACCCCTCCAAACTCTCAGACACTCCAAACTTTGCCTACATTTCTGTGGAGTAAAAAACACTGTGAAGCACAATTAAGGATGAGGAATCTGAGAGAATCACTGGTTCTAGGTAAGGCATCGGACAAGGCAGGGGAAACAGATATGGAATGGTGGATCCTGAAGGCAACTAGAGTTTTTGGGTCTCCAGGTTCCCCTTTCTTTCCTTCACCACTTAAAGGTATCCTCAGCCTAAGATGTTAAAGCCGCCGAGACAAAGGGCAAGAAAGTGGCAGCAATGGAAGTTTTAAGGTGATCTAAATTCGTGTGCCTTTCTCTGCTCACCTTGTTTTTTTTTTTTCTCTCTGCCCTCCCACCCCCACCCCAGCTCTTCCTCCTTCCTTCTCCTCTACCTTTTTACTACAAATGAAATTAAGTTACAAAAGGGCAGCTGCAGTTTGTCAGCAAAAGGAGAGCAGCCAATTGGGAGTCCTCTGGAAAAAGAGAGAGATTACCTTGCCACCTCTCTATCTCCACTTATTCTATCCCTCTTGTGTTCTCTTTCCCTCCATTTCCCCAGTGTGCAAGGAATTACTAAGAACTAGAGAAGGTCCTTTGGAAAGTATGGATAATGGTGACAAAACGATTTGCTTCCACACACACACACCTTTCTTCTGTACTCCTTAAGGATCCCTTGACAAGACAATCCCACCTGGCATGGAGGAGGTAACCGAACCTCTGTATCTCTCCAGAAGACATGATTGGTCAAATGTTAGAGGAATATCTCAATTGTTGTATATAAAGTGCAAAATGACCTATATCCTGTTATATTGTACTTTTATTTAATAAATAATAAAAACATTAAAAATAAGTTTTAAAAAGTCTAATGATTCTTTTTTTTGTTGCTAATCCTGGCTATATTTATAATGTCGGGGTGGGGGGAGACATTCATATGCTAATTTACATTTCGTATTGGAAGTAAGTAATAAGTTTATATTGGCCAGACCTCCTTTACCATATCCAAAGTGAATTATGACCCTAAGGAAAGTCCTTTTCAAAAACAAGAAAATGACATACACTCTTGAATCTTGTTTGCCAGCTGTTATAGTCTTTCCTCCATTTCCTGTTAATCCTAAAAGTAACCAAAAAGACATAAATGACCATTATTGTCCCAGTACATGTCCAGGGATTGGATCTAACTCTTGGGCAGGCTAATGAAATTTATGGTATTCCGCCCAATGAGATCCAAAGTGAAATTCAAAAGAATCTTAGCTGCTTAAGCAGGTAACAATCCAATCTGCATAGCTGGAAAGCAATTGAATGTTTTTCTTTGTGTCAAAATATTGAGGGGTTTCTTTTTTAAAAACATGTCTAAATATTTTTATTTCAAAGATAATATTGAAAAGAACTTAGGTGCCAAGAACCTTCAAAAGTAGAATAGGGATACAAATATGATTTCTTTGATTTAACTCTAACTATAAAGATCATTGAATTTAATCTTCTAATTTTGCCAATTAGAAAACTAAAGCACAGAGAGCTTAAATGCCTTGCACAAGGTCGCTCAGCAAGTTAAAAGTCACTAAATATAGATTAAAAAAATACCCCGACTTTCATTCAAATTAAGTTTCCAGTTTCTAACCCTAAGATGAGGAACATAGAACAGCTCCCAGAAAATAGCAAAATAGAGCTTAGTTTTGCTATGATCCTAAGGCTAGTGTTCCCTTCAACTGGAGGAACAGATCTCCTATAAAAAGAATGAAGTCTTCCAAGGATCTTACTTTTGAAAGAGAGACTCATCATTTTCTGAGAGGAACGAATCACCAACTGTACAGAAACTAGGTAAGACTATTGCCCATGTTCTGAAAGAATGTTTTGCCACTCCAATTATCATGTGTTGGAAACTCCAACTCTACAGAATCTATCCTCATTTACAGCAAAAGTATCAAAATTATGCTAGCAAAAAGGCCTAGTAGCTGTAGTATTAATCTTTTTATCATGTACATATTAGTGGCTATTTAATTTATGCATACTTATTATAAGGTACTGCATGGTACATTTAAAACATAAGCTTACAGCTAATCAGAAGCTAATTAAAAACTTTACACTATAATTTTCTGTGCTTGCTTTCATCTGTAGTTTTACAGGAGTAATTATATGATTTTTACAGTGTAATCTATTTAATTTTTATGATAAATTATTCTTGAAATCATTGCTAGAGAACAAAAATCAGTTCTCCTGAATCAAAAGTATTTAGCAGAAGCACTAAAAGTGCAAGATTCCTCGAATGGGTGCTCCTCCTCTGACAGGCGGAAGGGGCCCACTCTGGAAGAGGAGGGTACACTGGCTTCCTCCCCATCCTGCTCAAACCCAGCTGGATGCTACACACACACACACACACACACACGATCAATGTGTCACCAATATGTCACCAAACATAAGCATAAGACAGACTGAACTCGAGTAAGAACTTAATTTTTTCAGACATGATCACTTATGCTAGAAGAATTACAGATTTTAACAATCATGAAGAGAAGATGATGCAGATTCTGAATTTTAGCACTGATCCTTTTATTTTATTTTATTTTTTAAATATTTTTTATTTATTTATTCATACAGACAGAGAGAGAGAGACAGAGAGGCAGAGACACAGACAGAGGGAGAAGCAGGCGCCGTGCAGAGAGCCTGAGGTGGACTTGATCCAGGGTCTCCAGGATCACGCCCTGGGCTGCAGGCGGCGCTAAACCCCTGCGCCACCAGGGCTGCCCTGATCCTTTCATTTTTATTTTATTATTAAGATAACTTGAGTCATCTTTGAGCCTCATTCTTCCTACCTCCAGCATGAGACTCAAAATAACTGAACATGCTGCCACCCATAGGTTGGAGGCAGTACAGTGAAATTGAGAGTAGAGACCATGTAAAACACCCCCAGGGTGCAAGTTCCAGTTCTACCACTTATTTCACTATAATGAACACAATGGTAGATGCCTAGCAGGTGGTCAGTTTTGATTTGTTCGTTCTAAGGGAATGAAGCCAGTCTTCCAGGTTAGAAAGTAAATTACGCTTTCTTCTTCAACAATCACAGCCAGTCCACCAACAAAGCATCTGTGTCTTTGAAATGTCTGTGGTATTCTGAACATGGTTTCATTGTCTGATGCCATTTTAGTCTGGCTGTCATTTCACATCAAAATTACTGTAAAGTCATCCTCACTTCTTTGCTACCTGGTCTTTTTCAAAATAAAATTGCCTTTTTCTGTCACCTTTAGACATACCCATGTTATAAATACCTGCAAATACCTTCCTTAACAAATCCAAAATTATAATGCCTGTTTTTTAAGATATTTTCTAGCCTGGCCTTACAACTATTCAATATTCTTTATCCACAACTCTAAAATGAGGCAGCTAATTCTTCAGTATAGTACTGAAGAAATAGAGTAAAAGTTTTTATTCCTGTATCAGAATGCTTTCGCTCTGAAATGCCTTCTCATGTTCAGTATAATATAAAGAATATGATTTTGGATTTAAGAGATTCTCAATGTTAATCTGAATTTAACAGTTAACTAGATGTATAAGTTAGGATAGCTTGGCTCCTTGTAAAATGAGAATAACTACCCAACAGGCATTTTGTGAGGATTAAATGACATAATAATAGCTAAAAATATATACATGTAATTTAGTGAGAGCATACTGTGGCTCAAGCCCCATTTTATACATTGATACGAGAACCATATGACGAAAATCCCACAGCAAATATCATTCTCAATGGGGAAATACTGAGAGCCTTTCGCCTAAGATCAGGAACATGACAGGGATGTCCACTCTCACCACTGCTATTCAACATAGTACTGGAAGTCCTAGCCTCAGCAATCAGGCAAAAAAAAAGAAAAGTCATTCAAATTGGCAAAGAAGTCAAACTCTCCCTCTTTGCAGATGACATGATACTATACATAGAAAACCCAAGACTCCACCCCAAGATTGCTAGAACTCATACAGCAATTCAGCAGTGTGGCAGGTTCAAAAATCAATGCCCAGAAATCAGTGGCATTTCTATACACTAACAATGAGACTGAAGAAAGATAAATTAAGAAGTCAATCCCATTTATAATTGCACCCAAAAGCATAAGATAACTAGGAATAAACCTAACCAAAGAGGTAAAGAATCTATACCCTAAAAACTATAGAACTTCTGAAATAAATTGAGGAAGACACAAAGATATGGAAAAATATTCCATGCTCATGGATTGGAAGAATTAATATTGTGAAAATGTCTATGCTACTCAGGGCAACTTACACATTTAATGCAATCCCTATCAAACCATGTAATTTCTTCAGAGATGGAACAAATAATCTTAAGATTTGTGTGGAATCAGAAAAGACCCGGAATAGCCAGGGGAATATTGAAAAAGAAAACCAGAGCGGGGGACATCACAATGCCAGATTTCAAGCTGTACTACAAAGCTGTGATAATCGGGCAGCCCCAGTGGCTCAGCAGTTTGGCGCCGCCTGCAACCTGGGGCATGATCCTGGAGACCCTGGATCGAGTCCCACGTTGGGCTCCCTGCATGGAGCCTGCTTCTCCCTCTGCCTGTGTCTCTGCCTCTCATTCTCTCTCTGTGTCTCTATAAATAAATAAACAAAATCTTTAGAAAAAAAAAAAAGCTGTGATCATCATGACAGTGTGGTACTGGCACAAAAAAAAAAAAAAAACACACATAGATCAATGGAACAGAACAGAGAATCCAGAAATGGGCCCTCAACTCTATGGTCAACTAATATTCGACAAAGCAGGAAAGACTATCCACTGGAAAAAAGACAGTCTCTTCAATAAATGGTGCTGGGAAAATTGGACATCCACATGCAGAAGAATGAAACTAGACCACTCTCTTACACCATACACAAAGATAAACTCAAAATGGATGAAAGATCTAAATGTGAGACAAGATTCCATCAAAATCCTAGAGGACAACACAGGCAACACCCTTTTTGAATTTGGCCATAGCAACTTCTTTCAAGATACAGCTATGAAGGCAAGGGAGACAAAAGCAAAAATGAACTATTAGGACTTCATCAAGATAAAAAGCTAATGCACAGCAAAAGAAACAGTCAACAAAACTCAAAGACAACCTACAGAATGGGAGAAGATATTTGCAAATGACCTATCAGATAAAGGGCTAGTATCCAAGATCTATAAAGAACTTATTAAACTCAACAGCAAAAAAACAAACAATCCAATCATGAAGTGGGCAAAAGACATGAACAGAAATTTCACCAAAGAAGACAAAGACATGGCCAACACGCACATGAGAAAATGCTCCGCATCACTTGCCATCAGGGAAATACAAATCAAAACCACAATGAGATCCCACCTCACACCAGGGAGAATGGGGAAAATTAACAAGGCAGGAAACCACAAATGTTGGAGAGGATGCGGAGAAAGGGGAACCCTCCTGCACTGTTGGTGGGAATGTGAACTGGTGCAGCCACTCTGGAAAACTGTGTGGAGGTTCCTCAAAGAGTGAAAAATAGAGCTGCCCTATGACCCAGCAATTGCACTGCTGGGGATTTACCCCAAAGATACAGATGCAGTGAAACGCTGGGACACCTGAACCCTGATGTTTATAGCAGCAATGGCCACAATAGCCAAACTGTGGAAGGAGCCTCAGTGTCCATTGAACGTGAATGGATAAAGAAGCTGTGGTCTATGTATACAATGGAATATTCCTCAGCCATTAGAAAGGACGAATACCCACCATTTGCTTCAACGTGGATGGAACTGGAGGGTATTATGCTGAGTGAAGTAAGTCAATCGGAGAAGGACAAATATTATATGGTTTCATTCATTTGAGGAATATAAAAAATAGTGAAAGGGAATAAAGGTGAAAGGAGAGAATATGAGTGGGAAATATCAGTGAGGGTGACAGACCACAAGAGACACCTAACTCTCGGAAACAAACAAGGGGTAGTGGAAGGGGAGGTGGGCGGGGGGATGGGGGACTGAGTGACGGGGACTGAGGAGGGCACTTGATAGGATGAGCATTAGATGTTATACTAACTATATGGGGAAAATTAACTCCAATTTAAAAATATACAAAAAAAGAACCGCATAAAGTATGTAAGATACTATTTCTCATGCATGGGGGAACTGTGGCATGGAAAGCTAGAGCAGTTTCCTAGTAAATAGTATGTGGCTTCTGAGCAGACAGTCTTAACTACTAAAAAAAATATGTATATAGAATAGTGTACCTGGTAACCAAAAATGTCAGTGACTGAATAATCTGAAATTTTAATAAAAATGCATTTCTTAAAAAAAAACAGAAGTTATATTTTCCCCATACTAGATAAATAAGGGTAGCTTATTTGAGTCAATTTAAAATAGTCACCATGAATCAGTTACTGAGTATATAATTAGGCCATTACAGGCTCTACATTCCCTCTGTGAAAAGTGCATGAACTCTTCACTACAGGCTCAAGGTTTGCTAAAGTGGTGATTGCTTTGGACTTCAAAGAGTAAAGATTTTTTTTTCCCCTTTATGTCACAGAATTAGAGCAGCATCAATTTATAGAATCAAATGGCATGTTCATATACAATTTTCTACTTAAATGTGTGACAATACTGTGTTACCAAGTAAAGTAATTTGATTAATGCTGAACTAATACAAATCTTAGTAATTAGAGAAATAAACATAGTACTGGTAGAGAATTAGATAGAAGCACAATGTACAGAATATAAGAATACCTGATTATATGTTGTTGGGTTTTTTTAAGGACAGATTTTTTTTAAAAAATGCCCAGCAAGATGTGATTAAATACTTCCTGCAATTAAAAAAAAAAATTATTCAGTACTGAAATCCTAGGATACCTGATTAAGCCTAATGTCTCTATCAAATCTTTGTCCCTGTTTGTACTGCACTGAAGGAATCTGTACACAAATAAGGCTCCACAGACAATGCCAACATCACTTGTCACAATATTTATTTTTCCTATAGGCCCTGAAAAAAGTGCATCACATATTTTTATTCAATATTGGGCATCTGTATAATATATCCAAGTCCAGAACTAAAGATACTATAATATGTTTGTCATAAATTATTATGATAGTTATTCAAAAGACTTCCTTGATTCACCATCTATAAAATAGAAATAAAGATCTTGTACAGCATTTGTTTCATCCACCATTTTCAAAAATGCACTAGTTGCCAGTTGTTGCTTTCTGTTACTAACAGTAGAGACTTACTTTGGAAGATTATAATAAAACTATATGACCTACCTATATATTGTATTGCAAAGTGGGATGGCTACTGTATTTCCAAATAGAACTAGTACAATTGTTAGTTATGAGTCTAATAATTCCTGGAAAGTATGTTCAATTGTTGAACTATGCATTCCCTAGAGTAATGACTACACTTGCTCTTTCTGGCCATTAGGGCTTTCCCCAACTCAAGCACTCTGTATCCTACTGACTCTTTAGGAAGTGACTAGAGAAAACACAAGATTGTTTGGCATAATTTCATAATTCTCAGTGACTAGAACACCAGTTGTTTGAAAAGCTGTTCTACCTTATTATTGTTCAATATTCTTCTCCATAATATAGCAAAAAAATCCAATACTTTACCATAATGATAACATCCAGCATTTTGCACACATTAAGTGATTGCTACAGCCTCGGTAAAGAGAAAAAAGGCACTACTTTTTCCATTTATCATTTGTGGTTTCAAAGAGTGCATATTTTGCCCAAGGCTATAAAATACCTCAAAGGAAAAGCAAAAATTGAGAAGCATTAATTCATTAATCAGCCTCCATAAAGTACATTGATTCAAGTAAAAAGAGGAAAGTCAACACATTCTGTCTCAACTGGAACACCAGTACCACTAAAACTGATGTTGAAATTACTAGTTGTTTTAAAGTATTGACCCTCTGGAGAAGCCAAAATTACCTCCAACTAAGGTTCTCCAAGGGGAATAAAATATTTTAACCTCATCAAGTTTTTGATTTAAAAATGAAGAAAAATTTCCTGAGAATTTTTTCAACTACAGCATTGGGTAAGGTCGTGAAACCCAGGATTTCTTTTTTTTCTTTTAAAGATGTTATTATTTATTAGAGAGAGAGAGAGAGCACAAGTGAGGTGAGAGGCAGAGGGAGAAGCAGACTCCCCGCTGAGGAGGGAGTCTGACATGAGGCTCAATCCCAGGACTCTGGGATCTTGATCTGAGCTGAAGGCAGTCACTACACCAACTGAGCCACCCAGGAGCCCCCGAAACAAGGATTTCTATGGGTGACAAGTCTTAATCCAGTTTTCAGAGTGGTACTTTTCTATCAGACACCATTTCCTTTTTGATCCTTCATTAGGCTAGAGGAGGCTGAGAAAAAGAATAGACACTATTAAAAGTGATCTGTTTGTTTTCTATTTCAAAAATAGTGAGAAAAAATAATTCTTCAAGTTAGCAATTGTACTGGCATTTCATGATAAAAATTTATGATAAATAGATTATGTGGTCATTAATATCTGGTACTTTCAATGTTGTGCTCAACACAAAGATTAAATTTATTTTTATGGACCTCAAAAGAAACAGCAAAGATAACTATTTTTTTCTATCAATTCTATAATTTGTCTCCTCATTTTTATAGGTTTCTCTCTTACATTTAATTCAATCAGCTAGAATGTTGGTGGTGATTATTAACTGCATGACCAGAACCATTTTGCTTATTCTCTCTAAAGCTATTTCTCTCTCTAAAGTAAAACTAACAACTATTGCCTCAGAGGGCTATTGCTATTATTAAGGGAGATAACATAAGTAAAACACCTAACATCAAAAAATATGTGTTCAGCAGAGTCTGAGGAATATAAACAAATGTTACTATATCATTTGCTCACAGGTTGCCAATCCTGAAAAAAAATAAATACTCCAGATTAAAAAGTTACTACTAATCCATCACTGATTTCCTTGCCTAAAATATAGCCACATTGTGTCTAAAACCCCTGAATCTCTTACTTCACACTCCCACAAGGATGATAAATCTCCCCCCCTTTTACCTTCCTCTCTCCAGCACAAACACCTTCCACACCTCCACCAAAATATATTGTTCCCTCATCTATGTTCCCATAGCAATATCTCCATTATAACCCTCATTCCCAATGCATTATAGTTAGCTGTGAATATGTGTCATTTCAGCTGCACTGTGAGTGCATCCACGGAAAAAACCTGGTACCTGCTGGAACATGCCAGGCTCTCTCTAAATGACTGCCAAACTCAATGCCCCTGGAGTGGCATTAAGGAATAGGTGCTCTGTGTACTAAGGGAGATTGTTACAACAAAAATTATTATTTAATGAGACACATAATTTCCAAACTTCAAGCATATAATTCCAAATATTCTCATTGAGCAAATCAAATCATTCAGCTCCCTGGGAGTTTAGTTTGTAGCTAATTCATTTTGACCGATGTTTAGACACAATATTTCTTTAAGGCAAACATTCTTAGAGCCAAATTTGGGTACTTTCATAAGGGGATATCAGCATGTAGAATTTGTCCTTGAATTTCTCTATGTTAAAATGGTCTTCTCAATAATTTGCAATTAGAACTCTGAGAATATAATAAATGACATTACAGATCTAGGGACTGTAGACACTTTTGGAGCACCTTTTTTTTTTTTTTTAAAGAGCAGCATCAGTGTTGCCTCTGATGCTGCAAGTGTTCTACATACTACAAGTTGAAAAAGAAAAATCTGCCCCTACTGGAGCAAAAGAGAAAGCCACCTTCTTATTTTCCACATTTGGGTCCTGAAGTATCTGCATTCCTGGTGACTATTTCCTAGGTTGGGAGCTCTTTGTGGAACGAAGGGACCTCAGGGATCTCAGTGAGCACAGCCCTAATTCAGCTCTTAGCGAGTTCTTGTTCTCTCAAAGTACAATGTCTGGTGTTTGAGAGAAGAAGCCACAGAGATGTGTGAGCTGTCCCCTCCTCTAAGTGCTTTAAGGTCTGTCTCTCTATTATATTGGCTTTCCTCCTTTCACAGATAAAAGCCTTTTTGAGAAACTCAGAAAAGCAATAAAAAGTCTCCTCACAAAAATGTGAGTGATATCACAAATTTTTCAAAGAATTAACAGACACAGAAGCCCATGTATGGAATCAATACCAAGAACCCCTGTACATACACTATACTGGATTATCAGAAACACGTATGCATCATGCTTGTGTAGGTGTCCATAAGCACCTCAAACTCAAACTTAAACTTAACTTAAATTGAGTTACATGTAGATGAATTGTCCTAAACTTTTATTGAGAACCAATATAAAACAATGTTCACTTGAAAACAAAAATGTTCACTTGAAAAACATATGTAGGGATGCCTGGGTGGCTCAGCGGTTGAGCATCTGCCTTCGGCCCCGGGCATGATCCTAGAGTCCCGGGATCAAGTCCTGCATCGGGCTCCCTGCCTGTGTCTCTTCCTCTCTCTCCATGTCTCTCATGAATAAATAAAATCTTTAAAATAAAACAAAAGAAAAAGAAAAACGTATTTATTACACACATGTATATAAATGTGTGCATATATATGTGTGTGTGTGTAGATACACACACACACACACACACTGAACGCTTAACTGTGGCTAAAATCATGCATTCATTATGTTCCTCAAAGTCTTCTAAATAAAAGAGGAACTAGTTTTTGCTTTTTCCTTAAAATTGGAACTAAATATGCTCTTTACATGTATCTTTCTTTTCCGTTTATTTTAAAAAATGGAATCTACATAATCATTTTCTTTCTTTCAACTAGATTCAAAAAATTAGAAGAGAAAGTAGCATGAAGTTCACAGGTGTCTTCTACATGTTGGGCACTGCGTGAAGTACAACACATATCTAATTGTATTTGATTACTACAATAACACACAAAAAAGTAGATTTCTGTCAACCCTGCTTTTGCAATGAGAAAACTGAGATTCAGAGAGGTTAAGCAGTTTCCCCCAAGTTACTTAATTGGCATATGGCAGAGCATTTCAACGTCCTCCATGATGCTAAATGAAGGCTTTTTCAAGTACAACATGTTTCCTAATGACACACTTGGTGAACCAAGACAATTACTACCTCCTGTGTGACCCTGACACTATGGACTGAATTCTGTTCCCCCAAATCCATATGTCGATGCCCTAACTCCTAGTGTCACCACATTTGGAGATAGGACTGATTATGCAGTAATTACTTAACTAGTTAAATAATTAAGTTAGGTTAATTCATAAAATTGAGGCCCTGATCCCACAAGATTAGTGTCCTTATAGGAAAGGATATCATAGCCATAGCTATCTCTCCCTCCCTCTCTCTCTCTCTCTTTCTGTCCCTGAATTAGAGGACACAGCAAGAAAGCAACCCTCTGCAAGCCAGGAAGAGATCTCTCGCTATGAATCAAACCAGCTGTCACCTCGATCATGAACTTCCTAGCTTCTAAAGCTGTGAGAAAATAAATTTCTGTTGCTTATGCCACCAGTCTATGGGATTTTATTATGGCAGACCAAATAGACATATTTGGTATAATAATAATATCTACTGGTATAATAATATCTACTTTCCTTTCAAATCATTTCTGATCTTTTACCTTATAGTTAAAATGTAAGTTACCTTCTAGTTAAAATGTTTGTGTATGCAAACGACTTAAAGTCATCCTTACAAGAGTTGAAAAAAATGATAAGAAGAAAGAAATGAAGGGAAGAAAGAAGAGAAAAAGGGAAGACAAGAAAAGGAAGAGAATCCAACAGTGGCTCTTTCCAAGATGCTAGATAAATCAACTGTCTATGATAAAATTGGAGCACTTACTTTTTAGAGAATTATAAAAGGTATTTATTTAATATTTGCTAATCTTTCTGACTTTAAAATATGAAGTGATATTTGTGATTTTTAAAAAAATTCCCAAAAAACACTTTTGTATTATGCATATACATATGAAACGGCTGGTTCTCTTTCTCTGCCCTTCCCATTTCCCACATACATATCCAGATGGTTAGAACAGTGCCAAGAGCCGTTGCAGGCACACAGTAGGCACACAACAAGCTTTCATCTGGGGGGGGGGATGAAATTAAATTTATCTTCACTATGTGACCTTCTTCACAATGTGAATATGTGGTACTAAACTTATTTGCATGTCATTATTATTTACTCATTTCTCTAGGGAAATTTAATTTTTCAGAACCACCTGTTTATTTTGACTACAACATACTGTTAAGTCTCAGATTGGTAGCAACTACTTCAACTGGAAAAATAAGACTCTTTTGGGACCACTTGTAATTTCTAGTATGCTTCATTAAAAAAAATCATTATAGGAAATTTTATTATCATCAACTTTAAGGCCTAACAAAATTTAGCACTTTATATTCATTTCCTTCTTACCTCTGGACTCTCCCTATCAAAATGACCCTTGAAACATCACAGAGTTATTGGGTTCCTTGTAATGTGATTTGGTGCATCACTTTCACCAATTCTCAAGGCAAATGTAATGCAGCTCTCTTTTGACTTATTACCTCATTTTCCCATTAGTGCTCTAGAAACCTTAGTGTTTCCCTGACCTCTGTTTTTTGTTTTGTTTTGTTTTCATTTTTATTAGTTATGCCTTATATAGTCCAAATTTAACTACTTGTCACAATTTTCTGAAATAAGGATTAAAAAGAAGTGGCGCCAATCTGAATTTAACTCAGATATCAAATTCCCTGTTGAATTTAAACACTTAGCAAAATTATTGCCTAAATTCAGTTTCTTTGGCCTCACTGTAACCTTTAAGGAAGTAAGTAATAATTCAAGTGTTAACACCATGTTTTATTTTACATTTTTGAGAGACATGATGGGAAGTTTACTATTTTGTATATATAGGTATTATATGGTAATTTTTCATCTTATAGCACTCTCTTTTAGGGGATTCTAAAATTCTGAGGTCCTGTAGATGTGCTGGAATTTGGGGGAAAAGAGAAATGATCTCAAAAGAAAGAATGTCAACTGTTCAAAGAAACACAGAAGTAGAAATTGATAACAAAAGTTTATTTGTAAGAAAGCAAGAAAATGGTTGAAATCAAAGAGTAGGTGGATGGCAGCACATAAGAAATGTAAGGAAATGTTCTAGGGTTTGATATAAAAAAATATAGAACGTGGGAAAAACTCCATTTCTGACAAGTAGCATATTTTTGGTAGAATGAATACTTGGGAAACTCAAGAAACTATAGATACAATTGAATACATAAAATATCCATCACTAGCTTTTGTCCTAAATATGTTTTTTGTAACACTGCACCCCTCATTTGTATTTTGGTCATAGCTTTCTAGTGCTAAAACTCTCCAAATTCTGAGGTAAATGAGCCTTAACACATCAAATTAACTTAGTAGAAAAACCAAGCCAAACTAACCAAATGAAGGAAAAAAGAAAAAAAAAACACCCACATCAGAAGGAAAAAAATCCAATTCCTCAACCATTACAACCCATGCTTTTAGAAAAGTTTGCTTTATGAAGTGAACTTGAACTGTTTATTTTTTTTTAATATCATGGTAGTGCAGACTGATTGAAAGAAGCACATCTGCTTGACTGCAGATTGAAGAAATGGTATCATACTCAACCTCTCAGCTGTTTCTTAATGGAGAATTAACTTCAAAGCTTTTTGAACATTTAATTCTCACCCTAAAGCTAGTCAATGTACACAGTACCCCAATGTGAGAAACAAAACTTTATTTTAAAATGGACAGCTGATAAAGATTGTATTTTAATATTCTTAAAATCAAGAGTTACCTCTTCAACCCCTTTATTCTGTTTAACCTTTAAAAAATCAAGTAAGAGATATTCTCAGAACACACCTTTGATTTGCATTAAAGCTCATACTCAATGAATGTAAAGATTTCTGTGAGAAAGAATGATCATAGCCATACATCAACAAAGGAAATGAGAATGAAACATATCTCTTCACTCAGGATGAGTCAGCACCAAAGCAGAATATAATCAGGCCTCTCAAATTAATCAGGAAAATAACATTTTTTCCTGGTATTTTTAACCACTAGAGCACCCCTTCTCCTGAAGTTATAGCAAAAAAAATAATACTCATTCCCACAAAATAAAAGGTGGAATAATAATTCCTTCATTCCCAGAGACACTAAAATGGCTCATCATCAAACATTCAAAGAATATTGACAAAAAGAGGGAGCAAACTGTGTTCTTTATATCCTAAGAGAATATACAATAGCAGGGCCTGAATGCTTCACACTTCAAAATCAACTGCCACTGTTTCAGAAGAACAACTCTAAATAGAAATGAGAAAAAGAAGAAGTAGCATTTATAGAAAATACACTATGTTAAATGCTTTACATATGTTACCTTATTTAACTTTCATAACCATCATGAGGAGAGTATAATTATCTCACAACTTCCTGATTTAAAAACAAAACAAAACAAAAAAACCCTGAGGCTAAACAACTCATTCGAGATATCAGTCACCAAGTCATCAAGTGGGATTTGAGCTCAGGTCTGTATGGTTAAATCTATTATCTTCTCACTATACTTCATTAATTTCATCCTTTTTTTAAAAAACTAAATATCTATTACTCATCTATGCTTTGTATTTGGGCAAAGTGGTGAAAAATATCGAACTGTCACTGTCCTCAAGGAACTTCAGAATCAATTGGAGAAAGCTAGACCTGCAGTATGTAAATATGACACAGTGAAGGTAGTGTAAAAATGCTAGAGTTAATAATAAGTTGATGGGGGTAGAGTGGAGAAGGAAGAAGATATCAGAACTTCTGGGTAAAGTCTCAAGACCTGAAGAGTAAAACTTAGCCAGGTGAAACAGGAGCTTGAGAAGCAGAGGAACTAGTGTGTGTCAAGGTCTTGGATGGGAGAGGGATAGGCAGACTTGGGGAAATAAAGCGAGTTCAGTAAAGCTGAAGCTTGGGTACAGAGGAGACAAATGACACTAGGGAATCAGGGAAAGAACACATGGTGCTGGGATTTTCTTATCACTCATACCAAGGATGTGTGATATTCTTTAAGAGGTTCTGAGATGTGATTGAAATGTTTTAGGCAAAGTTAATATGATTAGATTTGAATTTTCTAAAGATCTATCCAACTATAATATAATAAATTGTAGGTCTACAAGAAAAATGTAGGCAATGAGTTAGGAATCTATTTGCAGTAGCTGAAGGAAGAAATAATAGTGGCTTAAATTAAAGAGTATGGATAGGTATACAAATAGAGAAAATACGTTGAGATGCAACAGATATCTAGGAAGTAGAATCACAGAATTTGTTGTTTGATTGTAGGATATGGCATATAGAGATGTGTCAAGGATAATTCCAGATACTGGTTTAAAAATTGGTTGGAGGGGATCCCTGGGGTGGCTCAGTGGTTTCGCGCCTGCCTTTGGCCCAGGGCGCGATACTGGAGTCCCGGGGTCGAGTCCCGCGTCGGGCTCCCGGCATGGAGCCTGCTTCTCCCTCTGCCTGTGTCTCTGCCTCTCTCTCTCTCTCTCTCTATGTCTATCATAAATAAATAAAAATAAATCTTTAAAAAAATTGGTTGGATATGGTGCCACTTATCAAGATTGGGAACACAGGAGGAGGAGCAATATGGGGCAATTTCAGAATAATAACATTGTTACTGTTATTAATAATGATGATGATAACAAATTGTTGAATCCTTTGTGGCAGAAACTGGGCTAAGTGCTTTATATGTATCATTTAATTTTCTTACAACCCCGCTTTCTGAAGTACAACCCCCCTTTCTGAAGTAGTTATTCTTAGTACCTCAATTTTTTAAGTGGAAAAATTAAGCACTGAAAAGTTTAGTAACTTACACAGCTGGTATATTCCAATGCCAACTGGATAGGATGTAAGAGAGGTATCAAAGAAAGATTAAATGCTGTATTTGGAAAAAAGTCAGTTCAAGGTATTGTCGACGTCTCCCCTTAATGGTCTAAGGTCCTACAGGTACATCCTAATGAATGTATTCTCCAATGGAAATCACAAGTAAGGAGAGTCCACATTACATCTTGAAAAAGAGAGAGCAAGGTCAAGTTGAAGATGACAGATGAAGCAGAGAATCAGGAGCCAGGTAGAAGCTAATGGAAATGGGCCAAATTTGGAAACAAGCAGGAGAATTGGAAGACTACCCCAAAGAGCATTACCTAGTACATCTGCCTCATCTGTTGGCAGGTAGAGAGTGCATGAGAGTGGGTGGTTGTCTTATAGAGATGCATTTAAGAATATCAATAGAAAAATAGTAAGATAAAATAAAGCAAAACAAAACATAAGCTGACTTTAGGTCCAAAAATATCTTAGTTATTGACTATATTTTAACTATACAACCTATAGAATGACAGTAAAACCTACAGGATGAATGTTCTCTGTAAAGTCTGCTGGTGTTGTATCAAAGAAAAGCCACTGATAAAAATATAACGAAGACATATCTTTGGACATGTATTTGTACAGATGATTTATAAAGAAAGAGCAGGGTGATGCCTGGGTGGCTCAGCGGTTAAGCATCTGCCTTTGGCTCATGGAGTGATCCTGGGATTCTGGGATTGAATCCCACATCGGGCTCCCTGCATGGAGCCTGCTTCTCCTTCTGTCTGTCTCTGTCTTTCTCATGAATAAATATATAAAATCCTAGAAAGAGAAAGAAAGAAAAAAGAAAGAGAAAGAAAGAAAGAAAGAAAGAAAGAAAGAAAGAAAGAAAGAAAGAAGAAAGAAAGAAAAAAGAAAAATAAAGAAGAAAGAAGGAAAGAAAGAAAGAAAGAAAGAAAGAAAGGAAAGAAAGAAAGAAAGAAAGAAAGAAAGAAAGAAAGAAAGAAAGAAAGAAAGAAAGAAAGAAGAAAGGAAAGAAAGAAGAAAGGAAAGAAAAGGAAAAGGAAAAGGAAAGAAAGGAAGGAAGAAAGAGAGGGAAGGGAGTGCAGGGTCTAAGACAAATACGGTAGGAAAAACACAACACATAATTCTATCAATAATAACTAAAAGAATATACATTCAAATAAAACTAATTTATAGAGGGTCACTTTGATTCAATATACTTATTCACATGGCTTCCCTAAGAGAACCAATAAATGTTTCCATGGCTGGCATTAATGTGACTCTGAGGCTAATCATCAGGTTGTTTTCTTAGGGGTATATCTGCAAACTGTTGTCAGTGGACATAAATTTTCATTTCCTATGCAAAGCTGGTCCTGGGGGGCTTATTATTTAGTGATCTCTGCTTATCTTACACTTGACACAATCTCTGCCTTTTCAAAATTTAATTCCAAAGCACAGACCTAGAGACATCTATAAGATTTATTTGTTTCAGGACAACCATATGTTCTGTAGTTCTTCTTTCCAAAGAACTTTATCTCAACTAATTAATCCTTAAAATCTCTCGGAGACCAAGTGATGAAGGCAAGTAATTCATGTTTACTGAGAAAGAGCAAATTTAGGCACCTTGCCCAGAGACTCTCAGTAAATAAGTATGGAAAAATGGACATCCATCAACTATTCCAACATGTTTTTTAAAAAGAATATTGCAACATTTTCAACTAGCCTGACAGTTGATGCAAAATAGAACTTTACAGAGAAGCCAAAACTATCAGAGCTGACATGGATCTTGTTGGTGCTCTACTCATACTGCTCAAGATCAGATCAAGTTTGCCTCTTGCTCTTACCTTTACCATAGCTTCCTGAATGTTCTCCCTCCTTTCACTCTCTCTTCTCTGAAAATATATCATAAATACAGGCATCGGACTCGCCTTTCTCAAACACAAGTTGGCTTTTTCATTTCCCCAGTCAAAAAAGCCTTTGATGTGTTCACAAAATATGCTCCACAATACTCAGCCTAGAATTCAAATCCTTGTTCAATGTAATTACAACTTAAGTTTTGAACTTTGTCTCCTATTACACTCTGACTTAGTCCATTCCTTACAAATAAACACAAATACACACAGGCACACACACACACTCACACACACAGCCTTGATTCCAGTTCCATTAATACACTCTGAGTTTTCTCAAATTTGAGTTTTTGTTCAAGTTGTTTTCTAGAGTGCCCTCAAACTGTACAACAGCCTTCCCATCCTTCACAGGTCAGCTATATAAGAAGGCTACCCAATTCATTCCAGTTAGAACAAGTCTTTATTTCTCCAAGCTCATAGCTCTTGGAATCTGCATCTCCTCAAACACTTTAACTGCTTATATTACTTTGCTTTTTGTCCATCAATGGATTTTGAGTCACTAAATAGCAGAACTATATCCAATTTACATTTATCCTCCTCATCAACATTGGACATGATGTTTTGCATACAGTAGGGATTACATTTGCTAAATTGCACTGAAAAAATGTTTGATAAATAACATCACAACACATGTCCACTTTAGGCCTAAGGAAATTTAATTACTATATAGCTTTTTCCTCCACTTAATGAGTATAAAATTTCACCCAAATACATTATACATTCTATTTTCTAATTATATTTCTTTTGTGTTTCTTCAATAAAAGAGATTGTAATTAAAAGGAAGCCTACAACGATCAAACACATGTTGCAGTAAGGAGGAGCTACAGACACATACTATTCAGTATTAAGCTCTATGTTAACATTGGAGATGCTTGACATTGTCATATCTATAATTTCAAACAATGTATCAGTCAAATGTCAATTCTCTCATTTTACAAATGACAATTGAAGGTCAGCAATGGGATAGGAAACTTCTCCTGTGCCCAGCTATTAAGTGTCAGAGCAGCAACTAGAAGTCAGGTATGTTTGACTATGGAGTCTAGACATGTTTTAAGTTACAACACAAATCTCCAGTTCTGCAAGATTGTAATGATGTGAAAATGTATACAAAGGAGATGAAGAAACTATTTTGTATCCTGATTTATACAGCAAATTTATACATAAATTAACACTAGAATTACTATACAAATAGGCCATTTCTATAACTGTTTAACCTATAATACTTAATCTAAAATATATAGTGTTATTATCAGATATATTTTAAATTATATAATTATAAAATATAATCCTCACTGACATATTAGACATTAGTCACTGTGCCAAGCATTTCATTCACTAATTAATTTAAGTCTCATAAAAATACTGAGGTAAATGCTATCATTATGTACATTTTACAGATGAAATAATGGAAACTCAAAGTTGTTATTAAACTATCCCAGGTTGTATTGCTAGCTAGTAGCAGAACACTGATTTAGGACTCGACTTACTGGAATGGCAAGATATATTTCCTAACTATATGCACATATTCATACAATCTAGGCAAATCTTAAGCATCTGAAAATGTTAAATTTAGATAAACCTTTTATTATTGCTTTTCATATAATGAGGAGTATATATGCATGAGATTTATGATCATTTATTTTAAAATGTTTCTTAGGAGGAATTCTAATTAATACACTCATTAACACACCCATCAGCTCTTAGTGAATATCCAATAAAAAATATTAAACATACTGGATAAACATTATTATGTATTTCATATTCCTATCCACATTTATCTCCTAGCATTTTCCACGATTAGAGGGCTAGGGAAAATTTTTCTTAATCTAAACAAAATCATCATTTGTTTTCTGCTCATGTTGACTTCTGGTACTATATCTAAGTCATTTTTCTTTGGAAGAACATAGCACTTAGGGTTGTAAATCATCTCATGTGTAAAGGAAACAATATGGCACTTTAAAAAAATACAATTTTGAATTAAAGTTCAGTATTACCCAAACATAAAACTGTAAGATTAATAGCTTGCATGAAAACAGGTGCTTATGCATCACTAATTTTACTGGTTTTAAGTACAAAATCACTCTACTTTGTTTTACCTCTAATAGTGTTACAGAGAAAAAGATATATTTGTTTAAACTTTGAGGACATTTCATATTAATTACAATGATACAATTCAACATTATCTCCCATGAGTTCACAATGGGAGTAAAGCACAATTGCCTCTAACGCATCAGGACCTTCATATTATTTTCTTTTGCCAGTCTTCAAGGTCTTTAAGGTAGAATGCTGAAGGTAACTGATGTTCTAATTATTTGGACACGTGGTTCTCTTTCTTCCATTATGAGTACTATTCTGCGAGATTAAAAATTTACGAATCACTTTATAAAATCATAGGTCTGAAAGGACTCTAGAGGTTCATCCCTTCTTTCTCCAGGTTTTACTCATATCATCCTATACTGATGCCATTAGTCCTGATATTAAATGTCTCCAGGGGAAAAGATTCCATTTCTTCTTCCAGCAACGTTTCAGTTTATGAAACGCCCTTACCACTATGAAAATTTTCCCTTTGTTCTTGTTTACAATATAAATTCTCATGTGTGATTAAGTCATTTCTTATACTTTTGATCTTCAGGGTAAATATGTTTTACTCCTACATTTTAGGTTATATTTCTCTCCTAGGTGATAAGAACCCAAACACAGAGGACTAAGAGCTTTCTACAATGTTCTGCTCCTCAGCATCAGTTGCTGTCTATGCCACGTACTCCAAGAGCCATTTGAGGACTTTTACTGCCTGCAAGGCAACATCGCTAAGAAGTCCTTGTTCAGGTCTCTTCAGATGACCATCCGAGCATCTCTAAACTTTGAACGTTGCATACCAATTTCCCCTTTAGCCCTTTGCTGTGTTTGATGAATAATATTCTCATGCATAATATCCCATAAAATGGGAACAGCCCATGTTATAAGGACTATCGTGAGAATTAAATTCGTTAGAACATGTACAGAGCTTAGAACTGTGCCTGGCACATGATAGTCAATAAATGTTAGCTATTCCTCCTGGTGCCACTGATATCAGTCTTACTACTCCTACTACTGTTGCTGCTGCACGACTACTACTTCTATTGTTACGATTAGTACTACTGCTCTTCTACTACTACTATTACTTCTTTGATTCCTCTCCTGCTGACACCCTGATAGATGAGCTTTATTCTACCAAGTGGAGCATCCAGAGTGAACTGGAATGCCTTGGAGGGTTGGGGATCACCTCTTCCCAATTCCCAGCTCCTCTCAACTGCACAGTTGAACTGTGTTCTCCTGGATCCCATGACCTCTAACACAATTATCATCCACCAATTGACAAAGACAGTGCAACAAATTTATACAAATGAGGGTCTCCAGGTTTTCTGGCCCTTCATCCTTCCTGGGATCTTTGTGACAATCTGTCATTTTGTAAAAGCTGCATTAACGTCCTTCCATTAACATGAATAATTGAAAGTTTGCCTAATAGAAATATCCTTCAATATTATATGATGTTTACCAACTCCATTAATGGTTTAGGAGAAGTATTGCACGCAAGTATAAAGAAAATTATAAAGAGAAACCAAATATTAAATTTCTCTAAAAGGCTTATAATGGGAAATATTACACTTTTTCTCTGTTAAGTTGATGTCAAAGAAAGTTTTCAAAATACTTTTTCATGACAATTCGTATTTTCAAAGTGCCCCACAATCACTTTAATATTTATTCCTCAAACAAACTCCATGGGGAATATGGCATCATCAAATATTGCTTCACAGATGAAAAGTCTAAAGTGTGGATATGAAGCAATTTAAGGATGGGTCAAAATGTGATTAGATTTCACAGTCTCTGAGTCACTAGCATGCTGTTAAGTGAATTGAAGCCTGCCTGCCTCAGGAAGGTAAACAGAATAAATGAGTTAGCATTCAAATTTACAAATAAGCCAAGAGTGGACCATAAACCAAATTAGTAAGGCCTATTTCCATGGAAGCAAAAACAATATTGGGGTACACATGCACATAAACACCATACAAACACACACACATACATACACAAAGAAGTGAACGCTAACTCTTCTGCCATGATTGGCTTTGAAGTGAGACTCTCTGATGGATTTTATGGTGTTCATCACAGCAGACACTACCTCCTTTCCCCAGCTTAAGACAACTTGCCTTTGTAATTTCTAACGCGGCCTGTTCAGCCTGCTGTTCCCATTGTGCTAATTCTGGGTGACCCAGATTGGCGACCTTGGAGACTGAAATTGCAAATGGTACTGCTGTTTAGAAGGCCCTGTTACAACATCAAAGGCGACTGTCAGGATCAAATAAAGCCAGTAGTTTAAAGTCACAGGTGCTAAATTCAAATTCATGTAGGTATCATTGTCTTAAGTATAGAGATCATTCTGGCCTAATTCATTGTAATCATATAACTTCTGTTGGCTGGGTATGGCATGGTCATCCATTTATTGTACAGGGAGGTAATACCTAACAATATGACAAAGCATCTAAAACTGACATATTTCTTGACAGAAATTCCTACTGAGTATAAATGAAATCACTAGATTACCTAAGAATAAGTTATTTTACTTGCTTTCTGTATAAGCCATCTACTTGCAACACATGAGAGGGATGTTTGGCAAAGTATTATTTTTATCACCTTAGTGTTTGTCATTATCCCATTATCCCAGAATTATATAGTTGTTGTTCCTCTTTTCTGTTTTTCCCTTAAAAAGTGGTTCTCATTCATGGCTACACATTAGAATCAACTTCAAACTTTAAAAAAAAAACAACAACAACAAAAAAAAAAACTGATACCTTGGCCCCTGGCTTCTTATTTAATTGCCTATGTTGAAACTCAGGTATCAGTATTTTTTAAAACTTTCAAAGTGCAGAGTTGAAAACCACTGCTCTAGGGGCATCTACTTTGCTTCAGAGCATCTAAGTCATCTGGTCATATCTAAAAATGAGAAAGGCAGTGGTCATTAAAAGGGCCATAGGAAGAAAGTGGTAACTTTACATAATTTCCTCTACCTAGTGTGAATAATACCCTCTCAAAGAGTTGGAATAATTTAAGTTTTTTAGACACACTATAAGTTTATTGAAAGCAGGGTCTACAGCTGTCTTGGTTATTACTGTATTTCCAGGTATAGCTCCTTATTAATAACATAATAAACCCTTGATAAAAATGAATGAACAAACAACATGGATAACCACCATGATTGTATTGGGAAGCAAAACATATTTCTTCTGACAAAAGTATTTGAATATTATCTTCTCCTGAAAATTCTGTCCCACTCCTCTGCTCTGCTGCTCCTCAGTCAACTCTGAAGGAGCTTCCCAGGTACTTGTATGCATAAATCAGCAAGTCATAAGTCTCAGTGGTGCTTCATCAAATATAAGATATAAATTCCAGAAAGATAACTCATATCTCAATTTATCATTTAATGTCCAGCTCCAGTTATCTCTCTTCAACACAAAAGGGAACCACCACTGACCAGGATGTGGATCTTCCTTGAGAAGTCAGTTGTCAATTTCTAAGAAAACATCAATGCTTGCAGCAATTCTTCATCATAGTCTGATTAAGGTTCCACTCCTATGGGAAACATCTCACACGTGCTATATAATTCTGAGCTGAACAAACTGTTCAGAGATTGTTCCTTTTTCCTTCATGGTAGTTTGCTCTCTTTTCTTTAATAATAAGAGTCTTTAATAACAGCTCTCATTAATGAATGCCTAATGCATGTATAAAATGCTTTAACACACATTTAAAAAATTTAATGATCCAAATAACATCATAAAAAGGTATTACCTTCCTCATTTTAAAGATGGGAATAAAAAGATCAAAAGGTTGAAGTACTTTCTCAAAAGCACATGGCTAGCTGATGACTAGGCAGGGATTTAATCCTTGATCTGAGTCCAGTCTCTGAGCAAGCTTCTGTTCTCTTCTTGCTCACCCAACAAATCCCACCATCACCTCCACTACCTACCACCCTCCTGTCTTCAGAATATCTTCCATTTGAATATTTCCTTAATTCTGTCTGAGAAGAGTTCTTCCTCTGTATCAAACTACTGAGGGCCTTTTACTATTTACTCATCTCTGAAGCTGTGACTGAAAAATGTTAAATATTCTTATTATCATTGTATTACTTTTCTGAATCTATCAAATTACAGAAAAGCAGTAACAAAAATATATATATATATATGCAAGGGATACCCTATGCTGGGTATAGCTACTATGAAAAATAGTACAGAGATTCCTCAAAAAATTAAAAATAGAACTACCATATGATCCAGCAATCTCACTTCTGAGTATATATCCAAGAAAATGAAAAAAAAATATTGGCACTCATCTCTTTATTGTAGCACTATTCACAAAATAGCCAAGATATGGAAAGTAGGCAAAACAACTTACTGTTAGATTAATCTAGTGACTTCATTTATACTCATTGGAAATTTCTGTAAAAAAATATGCCAATTCAAAAAAAAAATATGCCAATTCAAATAGACATTTTGTCATATAAGTGTCTGTCAATAGATGAGTAGATAAGGAATATATGGTATATATAATATAGAGATAGTGCATATATATGTATATACATGTACAGTGCATTGCGTGTGTGTGTGTGTGTGTGTATATATATATATATATATACATATATATATATATATATATATAATGGAATATTACCTGATCATGAGAAAGAAGGAAATCCTGCCACGTGTGAAAAATGAATGGGCTGGAGGGTGTTATGTACTCAAATAAGTTAGATTGAGAAAGACAAATACTGAATATCACTTTTATGTAGAATCTAAAAAAAGACAAACTCAGAGAGATAAGGAGTAGAGTGGTGGTTGCCAAAAGTTGGGGGTGAAAGAAAAGGGGAATAAATAATAGTGAAAGGGAATATAAGGGAAGGGAGAAGAAATGTGTGGGAAATATCAGAAAGGGAGACAGAACGTAAAGACTGCTAACTCTGGGAAACGAACTAGGGGTGGTAGAAGGGGAGGAGGGCGGGGGGTGGGAGTGAATGGGTGACGGGCACTGGGGGTTATTCTGTATGTTAGTAAATTGAACACCAATAAAAAATAAATTAAAATAAATAAATAAATAAATGAATGAATAAATAAATAAATAAATAAAAAGAAAAGGGGAGATGTTGTTCAAAGGGTATAAACTTCTAGTTTTAAAATGTACAAGTTCAGGGATCTAATGTACAGCATGGTGATTATGGTGAATAATACTGTATTATATATATATTGCCAAGAGTAGATTTCAAATATTCTCATAATAAAAAAGAAATGTTAACTATGTGACAGAGTAGAGAGGGTAGCTAATGCTACGGTGGTAATCATCTTGCAATTTATGAGGTTACATGTCAATTATATCTAAATCCAGCTTAGGGAAAAAAATGATACACTGTGCTTGATCAGTCAATTACCAAAATGTTCTCCTTCAACACTATTTAATGAACAACACTAAAAATTTTTATTTTAAATTTTAAAAAACTGTAGTGCACATAGATGCGTTGTTTCTGTACGTTATTTACAAATTAAATGACATTTAGAGCAGATGTCAAAAAATAATTTTCCAAAACCTAATAATAAACTTCCATTTACCAGTGGCAAATCAGAAGTTTTCTGGTATCTGTAGATATTCTGGAAAATACTTCACCTTCTCATTAATGGTCCAAAAGAGAATTTACTTTTTTCATTCTTCCTTTATACTGTTAAACGCACTTACGTTAACTTTATCAGCCTTCACAAAAAATGCAGTTATCTTTTTAACTATTACGCTTTTAACTTCAATTATTTGAAAACGGGAGTAATGGCAACATAACAAATTTGATATAAGAATAAAGATATTGACAAGTCAGTAAGAGAAAGTAGGTGAAGGTAGTAGGAGATAGGCTAGGGGGATTTAGGACAATGTTTGCTACTTTTAAAAATCAGTGTTTATATAAAGGGATACAGCCTGTCTGCTAAACAAGTTAATTTTAACCAGTGAGTAAGAATACTCTGTATTCTTAGGCCAATGGCGACTCTGCTGAAAGAAAGCCAAAGTTTTCCAAACAGAGTGACCCTTGTTGTCTTTGTGTGAACTGACCGGCTCTTTCAGATTTTCCAAGGAAGGCAAATTTTCATGGTTTGGGTGGTCTAAGAGTCTAACCTGCGAGACTGGACCAGAAGCACAAAACTATCATAATATAGAGATAGTTATAAGATAGAGAAATTTATATTAATGACAATAACCAAGTATAGTCTTTTGCTTATTTCATTCATTTTCTTTATGCTGAAATCTAATAAGGACAAAAGATTTTCAGACGGTAAATATACTTAGGTCTAATATGTGTATATACACACAATAATATATACTTACTGTAACTAAATATTTCTTGTTAGCTACTCTAAATTGTTTTAACCAGTTATTTGGCATATGGATAATAACTAAATTAATATTCAGGCATAGTGTTATACTTTTATTTATCTTTTCAGATTTATAGTTTAAAAGGGAAGATAAGTATTGTAAATATAGCAACAATGACTATACTAAGCCTCAAAATGATAACAGACATGCAATCTCCTCTGAAGCTAAAATGTTTAGAACAAAAATAGTAAGGTCAGCAGATACATACTGAAATGTATTAGGTACCATGACAGACACAAAAATAAGGTGACCACTGTCCAAACATTATCTGAATAATTTCTGTTGAATCTAAGATGCATTTATTTTTGCAATGGAAAAGACCATCAAACTCAAGTAGCATTTATTAAATGTTAAAGTCTATTGCTATCTGTGTTTAAGGGAATTTCAATATGCCTTGTAAGAAATTCACATTGGAAGCTGTGTTTCTATGTACTTTGGGTGAACTGCCCAAAGTCACTTAAAATTCACAAGGGAAAGGATTGAGAAGCAGGACAAAATAAAGGGAGTGTAAAGGTAGTAAAAAAAAAAAAAGGGGGGGGTGTTTATGAAGGCTAGAAGGCCTTTCTGCTGCTCTTGGCAGAAGAAACAAAGTGAAAGGCAATCTCCAATACTAAGAAAAATGTACACATGAATTAATGGTGATTAAAAATTGGTAAATATTACCAGCTTCTTTATAAATATCTTTCCTAAACATGCTATGTTTAATGGTTTAGGGTACAAAAGATATGACCAAATAAAGAACCATGAAAGAGGCTTTCATACTAGGAAAATAATTTATACAACAAACACAAGTGTAGTCATTCCAGCTGGCATGCTGCTATCCATCTTAATTATTGCAATAAATGAACCGCTGGCCATCACTTTTAAAAGACTATGGAAAACTGGAGGTTTACCAAAAGATCAAAAAGAAAAGCTTTATGTTGAAATAAAGTGATGATTAAGTTAGAAATCAGGCCATAATGCTGATTATACATTTTTATACATTGGGATAAACAAGGTAGCTTTATCTTTGAAAATTACATCTATGTGACTTTATAAATCTCTTGCTCATTTGATAAGCAACCACGTAATTTGTGCATTATACACACATCAAATAGCATTTACAGAAAACATTTTTACTACTAGAAATAAGTATTAAAAGGGTCCTGCAGTGGACATGGGTGGGCAGAGAGTAGGCTGGTAGACAGACAGCATTGCCTTCCTCTAGCACAGCTGTTCACAAGGTGGGGTCCCAGGAGCAGCAGCATCAGAAACATATGGAAACTTGCTAGACATGCAAATTCTGGAGCCCACATCAAAAGTATTGAATTAAAAACTCTCAGGGTTGAGCCCAACAATCTATGGTTTAGCAAGCTCTCCAGGTGATTCTAATGTGTGTCAAGTTTGAGAATCACTGCTCCACTGAAATAAGTTTCTTAGGACCATATCGTGTTCCCCGCTGTATCCCCAGCATCCAGCCTAGCACAACAGCTAAGTCAAAATAATAGATATTTGTTTAATGAATTAATTAAAAAGAAAAACTTTTCCTAAAAAAATTTAGGTATTTTTAGTGTTGGCAAATAATTTTATTCATAGAACAGAAGTTAAACTTTTAAAAAAAAAAAAAAAAAAGAACAGAAGTTAAACTTTTTTAAAGCCTTCATTAAAATGGGTGAATTCTTAACTTAAATTTAGAGTCAGCTGGATTTGAAAAAACCAAAATGTTCTTTTAAAAGGTATAGTGAAATCATTATGTAGTTTTAAATTTGTGTATGGGTAAATTCATATATATATGTGCACAACCTGCAAAATATATGCTTTTTTTTTCAAAATCATTGTTTATAGAAAATGAAAATAAAAACTTGAAAAAATAATAGTATTTGCATCTGTAAACTATACACTTACATTGCCAGTTAAATAGGGGAACAAATGCCAAGAAGAAAATTTATGAACCTCAAGGAGAGAGTAATGGCCATCATCATTCCTCAAAGTACAATTTTCAGAGACATGCTTTTATTGTACATTTTGTTTGAATTATAAACGTTAGTAGAAAAATGAGAAATTGGGAAAGTAATACATTTAAACTCTAACATACCATTTGATATAGCTTCACCAGAAAATGTTACTTTAAAAAATTAATTCATTTGCAATAGGAAACCTGTCACCATGAGTTGAAAATTGTCTGAAACCCAAACAAACACTTTAATGCCACCCAATGATATGCATAATCTTTTTATAAATATTATTTCACATGCTAACATGTAACAAAAGAATTGTTAAGAAATTAATCCAGAAGTCATGATCTTTGGAAAGAGATGGCAGCCCACAGGGAGACAATCTATTTTCCTGGATGCCTTCTCTAGGGCTAACAAGGCCAACAATTGCCAACACCATGAGCATCAGGGATAGGGGGAAAGAATCAAAGAAACAGAGGACCAGGCAGTGGAGAAGATACGGTTCCATGATATTTTAACTCCTAAACAGTAGATATTGCTGAAGAATGCTCAAAATTTAAGTCCACTGCAACTCCACTTAATGACTCAACTGTTACTGATGCCTTTCTCCATCGCTTGGTTTCATTTTTAAAGAAGCCCAACAAATCCCTAAGCACTCTTTCTCCATTTCTTGGCTCCTCCCCTTCCTCCAATTTTAACACTTTGCTCAATCAATCCCCATTTGCTTCCTAGTTTAGTTCTGCCCCTTTGGCTTGCTCCTTTTTTTTTTTCTGTTCGTCTGCATACATATGTAGATCTCTTCTATTCTAAAAATCCTCAAGAGGATCAAACCTCTTATCTTCTTAACCTCCTATTTCTCTCCCTATGATCATCACTAAACTTCATTCTCTGTCTGCATTGTATGTCAATGACTGTGCAGCGGCTGTGTCTTCTTACACTTTCTGAATACAGATAAGATACCTTACTCATCTTTATTCAGCATAATAGTTACAGGCAATGACTTGCTTAGAGTGGATGTCCAATAAATACAAGTTAATTAAGTTAAATGAAAAAGTGCTATAGTAAGTATTACCTTGCCTGCCTAGTCCTTTCTGTTACCACATCCTCAGTTTTCCTGAAAGTGCAGAAAAATCTGCCAACTTCCCCTTCTACAATTATAGTTGATTGGTCCTACGTCCAATCAACTGACCCAAATGGAACCAATCAGATTTTTTTCTGTGCAAATTTGTAATCAAACTAGGCAAACCATGACAGTTACTCTGTTAGTGGAAGAAAACTAAATCCAGGAGCTATAGACCACCATATGATATTATAATAAAAATCTGGTAGTCTACACAGAGAGTGAAGAAGGCATATAAAAAGAAAGAACTGAGAAACAGAGACAGAACTGGCAGCTTTCACGCCTTTGATTCTAATTAGCTCCCAAGTCCAAAGTTCTAGCTATATTATATTGCAAAGTTAGAGAGAGATTACATAATTGTTATATAAGATATATTACTATATAAAATATATTAGTAAATAAAATACATTATAAAAAACATATTATTATTATATAGTCTTCATTTTTCTAAAGCTAGATCCTGTAGACTAGATCCTATAGGTCACTGCAGTAAAATATCCTAAATAATACAGGTACCAGAATCATGGGTGTATCTAGTTATTTGCTTGTAACTTAATAAAATAAAAGCATATATCCATAGAAAATAATCTAAATAGAAAGCTAATGTGGGAAAGTCACTTGAAATCATATAGAAAAAAATGTATCACATCAGTATACAGAGAACAATTTAGTAAGAAGGCATGTGTACATGTGAGAAATGGAAGCCTAACTGTTGCTTTGGATTTCTACATTTCTGTATATTCTCCAAGGACAGAAGTTTCTAAATATTTATTATATTATACAGGATTAGGATAATGTATAGAACATCATCCTAAAAAAGTTCCTTTGAATACTGTTCAACCTTAAATGTAAAATCATACTTCCTTGTGATCACTAACCTTATTTTTTAAAGCAAAGATATAAAGAGGCCAAACCAACCATTAAAAAATTTTAATAGCACAAGTCCTTTGTCAATAAGTTGGCAGGAAGGTCACTGGATAAAGATACAAGCTTTGGGTTTAGTATTTGTGGCATGTGATACATACTGTATTTACTCTGCTTCCAATTATAATATTATGAAAAACTCTACACAAACCATGGTCATTATTACCTACCCTGCATTTGTTTCACCAATTATAAAATGTATTTTCCACGTTAACGGAAAGGATAACTACATAGAGCAAAACCTTACCAGTCTACTACGAAGAATTCAGAAAAAGCAAAGGCAATCTCTGTAAGCTACTGAATTATTATATTATTTTCCAAAATGTAGTCATTGGCTTGCCACACTTTCTGTAAGGCTGCAGTTAATCTTAAAATGAAAAAAAAAAAAAAAATCACTTCCCAGACTAAATAAATGCATGAGTTCTGGGAGGCCATAGAGTTGCCTAGTTTTAAGTATACTTAATGTAACTCTGAAATAAGAAAAATAATCTTCAGGAACTCCTGGGTGGCTCAGGAGTTGAGCATCTGCCTTTGGCCCAGGGCGTGATCCTGGAGACCCAGGATGGAGTCCCACATGGGGATCCCTGCATGGAGCCTGCTTCTCCCTCCGCCTGTATCTCTGCCTGCCTCTCACTGTGTCTCTCATGAATAAATAAATAAAACCTTTAAAAAAAGGAAAAAAGAAAAAGAATTTTCAGGAGTACTTTGTGGACTATGTTTTATATCTTGCATTTTCTTATAAATAGTGATAAATTTCTTTTTAAAAAGTTTTTATTTAAATTCCAGTTACACAGTGTAATATTAGTGTCAGGTGTACAATACAGTGATTCAACACTTTCATACATCACTTGGTACTCCTCAGCATAAGTGCCCTCCTTAATCCCCATCACTTACTTAACTCATACCCCCAACCACCTCCCTTCTGGTAACCATCAGTTTGTTCTCTATAGTTAAGAAGAAAGGGGGAAAAAGTGATAATTTTCTTTAAAAAAAAAATCCTCTGGGACAAAGATCAGTTTTCCAAAGTTTGCCTAAGTTGAAGGAGTCAAAGAAAATCTCTGAGGCTTTAGTCAATGTAAATGGCAGCAAAGCAGCAGAAAATGTTCTATGGGCTTCTTGAAGATGGAATCAAGGATTCAGAAAAGCCTAGGCATCTGTGAGAACAGTGGCTTCCTGACCATGACTGTGTATGTCTGCAACATAAAACTAGAAATGTCTCAAGATGTCTGTGCTTCCCCTTCCTTGCAGACCCAGTTAGGTACTGACATCTCAGACACAGACAAGCATAGGTGGTGAGTCTAGGGTGATGGGCACACAGGGAGCAAAGGAAAACTATACACAACCTATTGTCCCAAACTATTCTCTACTTTCTTAGTGGGTTCAATTATCTAAGGATTACCTTTAATTCTTTTCAGTTTAACTGTTTTACATGCTGTTACCACACTTGCACACTTGGTCAAAGTGTCATGGTGCCCTGGCTACTGACAGGGCATTCATGAGGAAATGGATTAGAACTATACTGTGAAAACACACACCTTTTTGTTTGCTCCTATAGCTTCTGGATTACTATTGCAGTTTGAGGGGATTCATAGTGCCCTTCATTAACTATTCAACCCAGTTCATAAATTTAAACCACTTCTACTTAAATAGGTCTGGCTTCCATGCTTGACAGTAAGGTCAGTTTAAATATTCTGGAATATACACGTTTAATGCAATCCCTATCAAAATACCATGGACTTTCTTCAAGAGTTAGAACAAATTATTTTAAGATTTGTGTGGAATCAGAAAAGACCCCAAATAGCCAGGGGAATTTTAAAAAAGAAAACCAGAGCTGGGGGCATCACAATGCCAGATTTCAGGTTGTACTACAAAGCTGTGGTCATCAAGACAGTGTGGTACTGGCACAAAAACAGACACACAGATCAGTGGAACAGAATAGAGAATCCAGAAGTGGACCCTGAACTTTATGGGCAACTAATATTCGATAAAGGAGGAAAGACTATCCATTGGAAGAAAGACAGTCTCTTCAATAAATGGTGCTGGGAAAATTGGACATCCACATGCAGAAGAATGAAACTAGACCACTCTCTTTCACCATACACAAAGATAAACTCAAAATGGATGAAAGATCTAAATGTGAGACAAGATTCCATCAAAATCCTAGAGGAGAACACAGGCAACACCCTTTTTGAACTCGGCCACAGTAACTTCTTGCAAGATACATCCACGAAGGCAAAAGAAACAAAAGCAAAAATGAACTATTGGGACTTCATCAAGATAAGAAGCTTTTGCACAGCAAAGGATACAGTCAACAAAACTCAAAGACAACCTACAGAATGGGAGAAGATATTTGCAAATGACGTATCAGATAAAGGGCTAGTTTCCAAGATCTATAAAGAACTTATTAAACTCAACACCAAAGAAACAAACAATCCAATCATGAAATGGGCAAAAGACATGAAGAGAAATCTCACAGAGGAAGACATAGACATGGCCAACATGCATATGAGAAAATGCTCTGCATCACTTGCCATCAGGGAAATACAAATCAAAACCACAATGAGATACCACCTCACACCAACGAGAATGGGGCAAATTAACAAGGCAGGAAACAACAAATGTTGGAGAGGATGCGGAGAAAAGGGAACCCTCTTACACTGTTGGTGAGAATGTGAACTGGTGCAGCCACTCTGGAAAACTGTGTGGAGGTTCCTCAAACAGTTAAAAATAGACCTGCCCTACGACCCAGCAATTGCACTGCTGGGGATTTACCCCAAAGATACAAATGCAATGAAACGCCGGGACACCTGCACCCCGATGTTTATAGCAGCAATGGCCACGATAGCCAAACTGTGGAAGGAGCCTCGGTGTCCAACGAAAGATGAATGGATAAAGAAGATGTGGTTTATGTATACAATGGAATATTCCTCAGCTATTAGAAATGACAAATACCCACCATTTGCTTCAACGTGGATGGAACTGGAGGGTATTATGCTGAGTGAAGTAAGTCAATGGGAGAAGGACAAACAGTGTATGTTCTCATTCATTTGGGGAATATAAATAATAGTGAAAGGGAATATAAGGGAAGGGAGAAGAAATGTGTGGGAAATATCAGAAAGGGAGACATAACGTAAAGACTGCTAACTCTGGGAAACGAACTAGGGGTGGTAGAAGGGGAGAAGGGCGGGGGGTGGGAGTGAATGGGTGACGGGCACTGGGGGTTATTCTGCAAATTGAACACCAATAAAAAATAAATTAAAAAAAAATTTTTAAAAATAAATATTCTGGAATTGTTGATTATTTACAGGCAGGTGTTCATTATATTTCTAAATTTAAAACAAACAGCAAAAAAACATTCACTCCCTGTCTTTAGTATCTTTCTTTCATTTTTATTTTTATTTTTTTTAGTATCTTTATTTTAAAACATGTTTACATATGTTTCAAAGTCTAATCTCTTATAAATTAGCTCTTAACTAGCTGTAAATTAAATCTCAGATATAAAGGAGGACCTAGAAATCAGAACAATTTGGATTTCTAATGCCAAAATACAATCTAAAAGTAAGATACCATCACTTGGATGGCCAGAATCTAAAAGAATCATTTTATGAGTGACCAGAAAAATGCCAGAGGCAAGAGCTACAGGGAGATTGTGGCCAAGTAGAGTCTTCTTAAATCAAAGGAGCTATAAACATGTTTTTTATGAATCTATACTCAAAAGAATCAACCCTGATGTTGCAAAGATTTCTAGGGTTAAGTCTGTCTCACAGAATTTAGCCCAGCTAACTTCCTCCACTGAACCTCTAACAAAAAGATCTAATATTCTTCTACTTCTCTAAGCAATCCTTAAATTAGAATCACAAAAATGTTTTACTTATAGATATCTATGCTTTGAAATGTTTTAGGATTGAGAAAAATAATTTACCAACCTAATTTTTCTATATTCTGTGTAGTAACACTATATCCTTGAAATTATGAGGTGCGAAGTATTCAATACACCAGGCAAAAAATTATAATGCAATTATTATTTTTTAATAATACAATTATTGTTGGCTACTTCCTCAAACTTAAAATTACCTATATCTAGGTTAAGATTAAAATTAAAATTTGGATGAATAAATTCCAAATCATGCAGAATCTTAGGTGCACTTTCATAGAAACCTCATAGGAGGTTTCTTTTTTATCCTGTTCTTCTATACTGTATTTTTATTTAAAACGCAGAAATATAGTTCTAGAAGATACCAGAAATTAAATAATCCTAAATCCTGATAATATGTTTATTTATGTAATACATTTATATAATGTATTTTATTTGTAGACATGACTGCAGTAAAGTTTCCTACACACTGGTTCCCCAAGTGTCTCCAATTAGACATCAGATTAAACAATGCTAAACAAATTTCTCTTCGTCAGGAATTAGCAAAGCCTACTTGTACTGTGAATTCCAAAAGTAAGTAAAAGTATACACCATTTCACAAATGAATTTGATCATGGCCTTATTATTGGGATCACAAGAATTTGGGAAACATTTCTCTGGGACTATTATGCCACCAGCTGCTAAAATAATCCATTCCAAAACATGATTCAAAAACCTTTGGTGTTAAAATATCATTACTGATACAAAATTTAAATTCCTTTCATTGTGTGTTTTCTTCTCATACTCATTTGTTTGTCATCACAGGTGTAAATCTGTTAACTATATGTTTGAGCAATCTTTCACAAGTCATCAAATAGGCTCACAATTTTACATTTGTAAATCATTTCAAAACACCAATCAGCTAGCAAACTCTGCAATCTCATCTCAAATGAGATTTAAATTTAAATGTGGACTGATATTTCATTAAATGCTAATAAACATGAAGGATCATTTTAATTCCAATATGTTTGTAGGTTTACTATAATAAATCAGAAAACTTTTATGTGCCAAAGGAAGGGAAACAGAAGGAAGGAACATATAAAAATGAGTATAATCGGCATTCAAAAATTTCATAATCATGGACAGGACGATATATAATTAAATGTCCCAATTTTTTTAAAAACATTTATTTTTTTTTTATGCATGAGAGACACAGAGAAAGAGAGAGAGAGAAGCTGAGACACAGGCAGAGGGAGAAGCAGGCTCCTCACAGGGAGCCCAATGTGGGACTCGATCCTGGATCCCAGGATCATGACCTTTATTTAGTGGGAATGGAAACAGGCATTCAGATCCAGGAAATAGAGAGATCCCCCCCTAAAAACCAGGATCACGACCTGAGCCAAAGGCAGGTGCCCAACCGCTGACCCACCCAGGCATCCCTAAATGTCCCAATTTCTTAATTCAAAATAAGTAAATTACTACTTGGGAAGTGTATCTCTTCTACAGTTTTGGTAATAGCATCATTGTTACAATTATCTTCCCACTAGTAGTTTATTTAAAAATAATCTGCACACTATAAATAGTCACATCACAGGATGAATGATACAGTCAAAAGAGTATGTGGTTTTTTATAATGGCTTCCCAGCTATGTCCTATCCCTGTTTCCTCCTTTCACAACCATATTACAGGTTCTTGTAATATTTTTCAGAAGAAACTATCAACTTATATAAAAACATATTAAATGATAATATCTGTTTAAATATATTTTCATGCAAATGAGCACACAATACAACAGACTGAGCCACCCAGGCACTCCATCACCTTATATTTTTAATAAATAATAGAGAAAATTGTAGTGGGATAATTTTCTACTTTACATGGTATTTGTTTTCCTCTTTTCTATTACATTTGAATATGTGTCATATTAGAAATTTTCTTTGGGAAGGTACAGTTTATTAAAATATTCAGTTTAGGGGCCCCTGGGGGGCTCAGTCAGTTAAGCATCTGCCTTCTGCTCAGGTCATGATTCCATGACCCTGGGATCGAGCCCCATGTTGGACTCCCTGATGGAGAGGGGGGTCTACTTCTCCCTCTGCCTCTGCATCTCCCCTCTATTTGTGTTCTTTCCTTCTAATAAATAAATAAATAAATAAATAAATAAATAAAACCTTTAAAAATATATTTAGTTTAAGATGTTGACAGTAATGGCAATATTAATAACATTTCCAAGGCCTATACTACTTCCATTTATTTTGCTAATCACTTTACCAAGATTATCTCATTTAGTTCTTTCAACAAATCTCCGATGTAATTACTATTATTCCTTTACTATTATTTACAGATAAGGAAATTGACAAAGAGGTATCACATAACTTGCACATTTAAGTAATTTATTTGTTATTCATTCTTCCTCTTTCCTTTCACAAAATCCTTAATATAACCATTTAGTTTATACTATCTAAATCTTACCTGTAAAATCTCAGGGCTTTGAGCCCTCAAGAACAAAAGACCCAAGAGGGTGTGGTTAGAACCATTTTGGAATCCAATTACTAAGTTCGAAATATACCCATTTTATATTTTAAAAGAAAAAGAAAGAAAAGCTCAATTTCATAAACTAAAATAGGTTTTCCCAGAAGAATATTTCTTCCATCCAATATTAAACTAAGGTTTAGATTCAACATCCCAACACTCAAAGATCATAGACCATTTGAACCAAATAAGTTAGTTTCTTCCTATCACTTTACAGATAAGAAAAAGCATTTATCAATATTTATTATCCTTTCATACTCAACTCTAAGTTGAAAGAGACATCAGAAAATCTCTGACTAGAATATGGAATACATATAAAATACACCAGACTGATGAGTGGCTATAACATCTTGTAACTCTATCAGAGAGAGCAGTTTCTGACTCTTGTCCAAAGGGAGCATATTCAAAGTCAAGAAACCAGCTTTTTCCTTCAGCAGTTGAATCCTGTTTTGTTATTATTGTGGAACAGCTGTCTATGGAGACAGGAACTCAAAGATCAGTATCCTCATCACAACTATTAATTTCTCTCTCCCCTTCTTCACAGCACCTGTATTCTATAAGGTTTAATCAATTTTATTGTTTTTCTCCTGAACCGAATTCAACTTCTCGGTATCTTTATTTAAAATAGGGAGACTGAAATGAAATATAATACTGTGCTCTTAGAAAGTTTGTTCAGTGTTGAGTAAAGCACAAGTTGTATCCCTCTTTGTCTATCATAATTTCACACTCTGTTAACACTTGCCTATGTTGTTATTTTTTATTTCTATGGCTCAATTATTTTATTTATGGTCCACTGTGACTGGGAATCTCAATCTGGAAAATATTACATGGCTAGCTCTTAATTGAGCATACTAAAAAGAATAAAAGAAGTATAAATCACACAAAAAGAGACAATGCAATGATCACTTTTATTTGGCAGTAGAATAAAATCACACAATACTCATAATCACATGGAGGGACGCCCACTCAGTTCTAGCCTAATATCGTCATTGAATAAGCAAAGAAACAGAAATAGAAAGTGACTAACCACCAAAGTCTTAGGGCTGCTGACAAAGGCAGAATTGAAACCTGAGGCTATTCCCTCTCTGATCATGTGCCTCATTTGCCAATGCTCACTGGAAGTCACACCTCACTGAGAAGGAAAGTTCCTGATCCTGGTTATTGCTATTGATTCAACAATGATAAACCAAGACTTTCTACTAAATGTTTTCCTAGTTTAATCACAAAATAATAAGTTAGTAGAGTGTATGGAGTGTTTGAATGAGGCCTGTTTTCCTTAACTTTTTTTTTTTTCATTTTATTTATGGAAGAACTATATTGAACAATGCCATTAGGTGGTTACAAAGTCCTCGCTGGATGGGTGCCTAGGTGGTTCAGTCAGTGTCTGTCTTGGGTTCAGGTCATGAATCTGGGGCCCTGGGATGGAGTCCCACATTGGGCTCCCTGCTCAGTGGGGAACCTGCTTCTCCTCTGCCTCTACCTCCTACCCCTTACCCTCTATCTCCTACTCGCTCTCTCTCTCTCTCTCTCCAATAAATAAATAAAACCTTCAAAAAAAAAATCCTCATTGGTTCTGTGAGAATCGATGTTTATTCTTTAAAAGTTGGTAGTACATTTTGTATCCTGCAACATCCAAAGAAAAAAAGCTAAGAGATTGTGCAATATTTCCAGAAGGCAAAGTAAATAACCAACAAAAAAGTAAAGTAAAAGATGATCTTATGCTTGAAGTGTTTCTGGGTTTTGTTTGATGGTTTCTTGTTTTTTTTTTTTTTTTCTTTCTTTCTGTGGGTGGAGAAGCCTATTTTATTTTTATTTCCGCCTGCCGTTCCTATAGCAAACTCATTTGGAAGCTCAGCCTGTTTGACTACTAAATACTGCTGTGGAAAATGTAATTACTCCTCTGGTATTCTTTTTCTCATATGGAGAAATCTATAAATTTCTATTTTAAAAATGAAAAGAGTCAAAACTCAAAATTAGTCAGTTTGAAATATCATTAACACTTAATATGATCTTAACCAAAGTGAGACTGAAACTATTGGGAAAATCCATGTTTATTGGGTGACTTCCTCACGGTACCTTTGATGTTTGTTTTCACATTAAAGGATTAAGTTCAGAAGGACAGCATTCTAAACATTGGAGACTGTACTTGAAGAAGGAATAAAATGATACTAATCATTTAGTAGTTCCTGAATTAGAGCTTTGTGGGAAGCAATTATGCTTCTCATAAATGTGCCTAACTCGACAGGAAAAAATACAACATACCTTTCCACCTGAATTTAATTTTTTAAAGAAGAAAACCCACAACTCACTGAGGAAACAAGTAAATATAAATATATTTAATTTAATGTGATGACAGGTGAAGTCTAGGTTTGTCAGGACACAGATTCAATATCTAGGGGTAGAGAGTATGGGAAAGGGGTAGGAAGGTAGGCTGTGAGGGAAAGTCTTACAAAATCTAAGCATGGGGAGTAATGTCCCTAGCTAATGAAAATGGATTTCATTGAGCTTTGTTTGTGAATAAACCTAGAAAAAGACCCTGTAACTAGGACCAAATCTCTAGTTTATGCTGGCCTTGAATATTTCTATTCAGTTGGCCCATGCATGAACCATTGTGCAGTTGATTCCAAACAGATGTACAGGCACCTGTTCTAACCAGACATTTCACTGGTTCAATTTTGTCTTCCTAACTACGCTTTCCAATATCCATTTCTTGTTCCTTCAAATTTGTTCAGTCATCAGACTTCCCTTCCTAGAATTTGAGTAATCACCCACTTATCTCTTTCTTGCACTCATTTCTCTAATTTTAACTTCCTCTATAAACTTGGGAAGTAAATTTATTCTGGCTCTAGCCCATTCTTTGGGTAAAGGAAAGGAGAAACTCAATGCTCAAGTTCACCTCAGGCACACTGATCCCTGGGTTTAGAGCAGATCATTCAAGAGTATATTAATTATACTCTATCCATCTGTGGGGGGCGATTTCAAAAACACTGTCTTACTACATTCTCATCGGCTCAGGCATGAACCCATGAAGACACGCCTTCTGCACTTCCCACAGATCTGAGTGTACACACATATACTCAGTTGGAAACTGCTACATGGTATATTAACTTAATTTTATCATTAAATGATATTCCCTACCATTACTTAATTCAAATTCAGTTTATCTCTAGAATTTAGCAAACTAATGCCATTCAGATTCCTAAACGATGATAAAGAACCATGAATTCACATTGTAGACTTTGACAAGCACTGCTAAATTTGGTCAATAACTCTCAGGATTTCAAGAGAGCTTTGCATCAAAATTTGTCCACAAGAAGTTTCTAGACAGTCATTGCTCTTCCCCCTTCAAGATAAGAAATTCAGCGACTATTTCTAGCAGGAGAGATCCAAATTTGGAATTACTAGATTGTATTATCAACTAGGGGTCTTGGCAACGCAGAAAAAGAAAAAATGTTTTATAGTACAATGCTACTGGTCCACATAAATAATCTGTGACAGTTTATCTTTTTATTTTTTAATAGCAATTTCCCTTTCATGCTACTTTCCAGGTCTTGTCTTTCTCTTCTTTCTGTAGAGAAGTCCACTCATTTCCTCCTACACCTCCCTCAGCAGAACAATCTATCCTCTTATTTTTTTTTCTAAAGATTTTATTTATTTATTCATGATAGTCACAGAGAGAGAGAGAGAGAGAGAGAGAGAGAGAGAGGCAGAGACACAGGCAGAGGGAGAAGCAGACTCCATGCAGGGAGCCCGACGTGGGATTCGATCCCGGGTCTCCAGGATCGCGCCCTGGGCCAAAGGCAGGTGCCAAACCGCTGTGCCACCCAGGGATCCCCAATCTATCCTCTTAAACATCACTTGTCCTCTCCAGTTACAGAATATTCATTTTTCCTGTAATCACATCCTTTATCATAAAACCTAACTTTTTAATCCTATAAACACAGAATAAAATAAGACTTGTTGATGATGAAAATTATTTCACCACATTTCACCGTGGACTCTGTTTCCATAGAAAATCGACAGCTCAATTATTTATATATTGTCTTACATGTTTGTGGGACGATTATTTTGTAGGGTCACAACACTGTTAATGTGAAACCTGTATTAGGTGCTAAGAATCCCAGAATCCAGGCAATATTTGTCATATGAATGGACAACACTTTTTCTAGTGGTAAAAGAAGTCTAAAAAAATTGTCATGTAGCCTATTTGATTAAGCCAGACTCTTGACAGGTTGTTGGTATGGCCCAACCAGTTTTACATATTTGAAGAAAGCGAAAGTCCCATCTACTTGGCTTTTATTTGATAATATCTTTACTCTCCCTATTTTTTATGCATATGCCATACTGCATTCAAAGTCCTCTAATGAAAAGGCTAAAAGTGAAATTTGATTTTGTAACTCAATAAATTAAAAAAATGTACAGCTGTTAAATTTAAAATTGGCTATACAAATATGTTGGCAATTTTTTTGTGAAGTACTATTATACATGTAGTACAGGTTTTCAATAAATGGGATCTACCAGTGACAACGTGCTGGATTTATATGGGTTTATCTGGATAAATACCCTTATATTAGAAAAATATTTATATTTCTGGGTGGGAATTCAGGAGACTACTTGACGATAGGACTTAAGTAAAAAATTCCTAAAAGGTTTTTTTTTTTTTTTTACAGTGAACAAGAGAATAAAAAAAACAGAATACAGATGTTAAAATTCAGAGTAACTGAGGATACAAAGTAAAGTAAAGAAATAAATCAAGACCTTTGAAAAAACACTTTATATAAAAAGATTATGGAAATTAAGGTTATTTTGCCCAGGGAAGAGGCATCAGACTTAAAAATAATATGTTTTCAACTATCAAATACCATCAAAAATGAGATACAGTGATGACTCCAATTCTGAACTTTTTTTTTAAAATTAGTAATGGCCTATTTCCTAAAATTATGTTAGTTGCAAGCACATGAGTTTTGTTTTGCAGTAAAATATATGTGCATATTTCCATCTTTTCATTAATTTTTCTTAGGTTTGTGTCTGAATTTAAACTTCATTAGAAAATGATTTTGCAAAATACCAGACTTTCTCCAAATAATCTCTAATATTTTACTGTTATCAGCATTCAGAGATGACTCACAATACACGTGTATTTTCTGTAGTACAGATATATTAAATATTGCCTGCATGACTGATGAACTTTCTCATGAAATCTTTTCTATACTCTTTTTGCCATATTCTGGAAAATGTCCTGATCCACAGGTTTAATCTAAGAATTAAAAATAAGAAAAATATACCTCTTACATACTGCCTACTGAGAAGGTATCCCTACAGTCATCCTAGAAAAACCTAGTTTTAAAGATAAATCAGTTTAAATTAATTTATATATTTCTCTAGATGATCTTTAGTGTTCAATGTTTATGAAAGCTCTAGAACAATACAGTTATCAAATTTTTATTTTATGTTAACCTGGATTGGCACCTGAAAGAAAAACTAGGCTAACTCAATTCCATTTTTCCATTTCTCTCTTTCTTTCCTTTCCTTCTTCCCACCCTCTCTTCTTCCCTCCCTCCCTCTTCTCCTCCTCCTTTTATTTTATACATTACTCAGCGCTCATCGCTGTCAGTGTTTTTTTTTTTTTTTTTTTGAGAAAGAGAAAGAGAGCACAAGTGGGGGTGCGGGGAAGGACATAGTGAGAGGAAGAGAGAGAATCTTAAACAGGCTCCACACCCAGCACAGAGCCCATCAGGAGGCTCAATCTCAAAACCCTGAGATCATGATCTGAGTTGAAATCAAGAGTTGGGCACTTAACTAAGCCACCCGGGCCTCCCCTTTAAGTGTATTCTTAAACCCCTTTATCTATTTTACCCATCTCTTCCCCCTACATCCCCTCTGGCAACCACCAGTTTGTTCTCTGTATTTTAAGAGTCTGATTTTTGTTTTCTTTTTTCCTTTGTTCATGTATTACTTAAATTCCACATATGACTTGAAATCACATGCTGTTGTCTTCTTCTAACTTATTTTACCTAGCATTATACCCTCTAGATTCATGTTGCTGCAAATAGCAAGATCTCATTCTTTATACATCTGAGTAATATTTATATTTTATCCATTTATCTGTGGATGGACATTTTGGTTGCCTCCATATTTTCACTGTCATAAATAATGCTGCAATAGACATAAGGGTGCATATATCTTTTTCAGTTAGTGTTTTTGCTTTCTCTGGGTAAATATCCAGTAGTGGAATTACTGAATCATATGGTAATACTATTTTTAATTTTTTGAGGAACCTCCACACTATTTTCCACAGTGGCTGCACCAATTTACATTCCTACCAACAGTGGGTGGTTTCCTTTTCTCCACATCTTTGCCAACACTTACTTCTTGTCTTTTTTATTCTAGCCATCTGACTAGTGTGAGATGATATCTCATTGTGGTTTTTAATTTGCGTCTCCCTGAATAGTGATGTTGAAGGTCTTTACATGTGTCTGTTAGCCATTTGTATGTCTTGGGAAAATGTCTATTCAGGTCTCCTGCCTAATTTTTTAATTGGATTATTTGTTTTGGGTTTTTTTGTTTTTGTTTTTGTTTGGTGTTCAGTTTATAAGTTCTTTATATGTTTTGGATATTAACTCTTTATGAGATATATCATTTGCAAATATCTTCTCTCATTTAGTAGACTGCCTTGTCATTTTGTTAATGATTTCCATTGCGGTGCTTTTTATAATAAAAAGCCTTTTATTTTCTTTACATAGATTAACTTTGTTTTTGTTTTCCTTGCCTGAGGTGACATTATCTAGAAAAATGTTCTATGGCTGATATCAAAGAAATCCTGTTTTCTTCTAGAAAGCCTATGTTTTCTTCTAGAAATTTTATGTTTTATGTTTATGTCTATGTCTCATTTAGGTCTAACCAATTTTGAGTTTATTTTGGGGCATAGTGTAGGAAAATGGTCCAGTTCCATTCTTTTGCATACACCTGCTCAGGTTCCCAGCACCATTTGTGGTGAGAATATATTTTAACCACTGTATATTCTTACCCCCTTTGTTGTAGATTAATTGACTAAATACACATGGGTTTATTTCTGGGCTCTGTACTCTGTTGCATTGATCTGTACATCTACTTTTGGTGTCAATATCATAATGCTTTGATTATTAGAGCTCTGTAGTGATCTTGAAATCTGGGATTATGATACCTCAAGGTTTGCTCTTCTTTTTCAAGACTGTTTGGCTATTCAGGATCTTTTTTGGTTACACATAAACTTTAATGTTATTCGTACTAGTTCTGTGAAAAATATTGTTGGTATTTTGATAGAAATTGCATTGCATCTATAGATTGCTTTGGGTGGTATGCAGATTTTAACAATATTGGTTCTTCCAATCCAAGCGCATGGAACATCTTTGGGTAGATACTAACTCAGTTCTGTTTCTTTTTATACTTTGTTTAGCTTGTGTAGAATATGGCAAATATTGTTTTTGTGGGTTTTGTTAAAAGCCATAATTCAGGAGACTTATCATTCTCTAAGTTTCTAAAGGCAATTGAAAATTTATCTCAATATAAATATTTCTTATTCAAATGTATTTTGCAATTTTAAGTAAATTTCATTAATCATCAAGATTTCTAATTTTTATTAATCCATTTATTCAATCACTATATCTGTGCTGCTGGAGATATGTTATATATCAGTAGACACAGAGTTGAAAAAAGATTAAAAAGACAGAGCCTTTGCCTGCAGGAACTCAAAATCCTCTAAGGGAAGAATGGCAAGAATAACAAGGCAATAAGTGAAGTGAGCTCTGAAATTACAGACAATGGACACTTTACGGAGATCAGGGGAGAAATTTTGGAGGAAATGGAATCTATACTCTGTTCCAAAGGATGGGGATACTAGTTACCCAGGCAAAAAAAGCTATTGGTGAGGGCATGACAGTGTGTTCTAGAATAAAAAAGTGACAGGGAACAAGAAGGCTATGGTACATCTAGAAGTATGGCTGGGACATGGAATTCCAAGAAAGATTGTGGTGAAAATGTTAAGTCGAACCTTTAATGCTATACTAAGAAGTTTGTATTTGATCCCCATTCTAATGGGGAACCACAGATTTATCTTAAGCAGAGCAGGAATCTATTCATCTTGTGCCATTTTGGAGACAGAGGGGAGAAGAGACTGGAAAAGGGCTAGACTGAAGTTTGAGAAAACCATTAGACCATACTACAGGTATTTCACTTCCTTAAAATATTACATCACCATGCTCTATTTCACTCTGAATCCACAGTCTACATATACAGTCTTTTCAACACACATTCTTTCATTCTTCTAAGTTACTTCTCACCTACTTATACTAATGAGCTAAAACAATATGTTATCAGACGCTGTGAACAACAGCCTGAAGGGTGTCTCGTTTTCACCTTTAAATTGGCCTTTAAGTTTCAACCATGGAAGTGCAATGCAATGATGTTTCATTATCAGATGAGAATTATGTCATAATGAATATACTTCTAATTAGTAGACAAAGTTTGGGAGTTTGTGGATGACTTATTTGTTTTATAAAATGAGTAGATTCAAGGTTATACCTAATAAATAATATGATGTCAGTGTCATTCGATACACCATTTCTTCCATGGGGAAAAAAAAGCTGTAGTGAAGAGGAGCTATAGCTGGCAATTTTACAGTTTTGAACAACCTGAAGCCTCTCTTTTTTATGTACTCATAGGAGAGTAAATTGGGTTTATAATCATATTTTGGGGAAGGTGGAAAGATCAACTGAGATTAAATAGTTGAATAATACTAACAATTTATAGAGAGCTCGTTATTTGACAATCACACTGTTGAATGAGTTTATCCCTACTGCACAGGTTGGGATAGGAGAAGGGTTATGCCATTTGCCCAGTGTCACCTGATTCTTTGGTAGAAAATAGAGACATAGGTTTCATAACCACACAATTTGGCTCCATAGCCACAGTCTCAAACTCTAATCTATAATGGAGAGTAAACACAATAAAACAATTACTTACTTTAAAGAATGCTTAAAACTGTAATGAGTAAGCTGCAGGCCTCAATCCCCAGGCTGTTCTCTTAACAGCACATTTTATTTTAATATGAAATGTTTAAAAGCTGTCTCTGTGTTGGTGATTCTTAAATATGCCAGGGAACTGGGCCATTTCTTTAACTGAGAGCATTTTAGTAATAGATTAGGAGGTCTAATGTGTGGGATTATACACTTTTCTTCAAGATTCAACAAAATAATTTCCATTTTGAGTAAAAAATAAATGAGGATCATATTTAAAATGTTTTTTTTTCTTAATTGGATGTCCAATAACTTATAGCTTACCATCAATTCAAACCTATGTAAATTTCTCTAAATCAATGTATAATTTTGAACGTTAGAATTTTTAAGCTGCAAAGATTTTAGACATTACATTATACAACACTTCCATGGCAAAAATGGATCTCATAAAAGGTAAGTGAATTATCAGGGTCATACACAGGTGACAACTTAGATGACTGCAACTATATTTTCAATCTAAGTCAAGGGGATATTTGGGTAAATAAAAAAGAAAGAGATGGGAGTGTAGACTGGTTCCATGTAGAAATCTATAATCATTTGGTTAAAAATGTAGGTAGAGTTATTGAGAAAAATACCAGCTATTTCTTCTCCTCTATACAAATGTATAGCTGTTTCCATTTAATAGAAACCACAAACGTAGTATTCAAAAATTCAACATTTTATCATTGGACATACACTTTGTTCTCCTTTGATGCCTTGCTATATTAGAGTGAAGTATGCTTTACAGGAGTATAACTACTGTTATACTTCTAGCGATTTGTTATCCAAAGGATGCAGAGAACCAGAAACTAGGATTTTAAAGCATATATTATTTGTAGAAGCATTTCTGAATCCCATTAATAAGAGGATACTACTCAATTTCTAAAATATCATTAACATTCAAATTATAGATTCTTAGTAATTTCACTATTAAATTAGTAACCACCAGAAAATTATGATAAATAGAAGCACCCTATCGTGTTCATAAAAGGAAAGTAGTGGAGCTCCCTCTATTGAATTATAGTTGAGAAAATATGCCTTGTATTTAAAAATCATAATTTTAAGATCAAAATTATAATAGTAAAATTTTTCTCTTTCTAAAGTCTAATATATTTCAAATTATAGAAACACACATACCTATCAATTTCTAAGGATAATTTTGTAAATTACAGATGTCCTTATAATTCTAGAGCATGTGTTTCTTCTTAATAGTTTTGGCTTGTAGGAAATCACATTTAAGACTGTAATTTTCAGTTTGTGTTTTTCTTTTGTTTTCTTTGAATCAATAAAACTGAAATTGCCTGACAGATACTGAGACTATAAAATATTCTAATAAGAATATGAAGTCCAACTTTTTTATGGAAATCCCCCAAAATGTACTTAGATGGAACTGAAATATATCTTCAAACCAGTAAGATGAGGCTATTTTCACATATTTGTCTGATATGAATAAACTGACATTATTATATGATTACTAAAAAATGTGATTCATAACAATTATTATTGAGAGTCCACTATGTATCAGGTACTGAGAAATGCTGTACACTCATTACCTTATTGGAACATCCATATCAAATGAACTTGGTAATATTAAGTTATCCTCATATTACAAATCAGAAAACAGAGAGCTAGAAAATCAATCTAATGTTCAGATCCAACACCCAAGCCCTTGGACTCTGGTGCAATAGGACCTAGGCTATGTATTGATAGTTTGTTTAATCTGTAAGCACTAACATTCCCTAAGTAGATAGGCAGAGAATTATTTTTTTAAATATCATGGAGGTATAACCATATTATCTACAATAAAATCACTATTCAGGCAGTTCCTTTCTAACCAAACATTTTGGATCAATTCTAAAAAATGATAACCTTGGGACGCCTGGGTAGCTCAGTGGTTGGGCACCTGCCTTCAGCCCAGGGCGTGACCTTGGAGTCTCAGGATCAAGTCCCACATCGGGCTCCCTACATGGAGCCTGCTTCTCCCTCTGCCTTTGTCTCTGTCTTCTCTCTGTGTCTCTCATGAATAAATAAATAAAATCTCTAAAATAAATAAATAAATAAATAAAAATTAAAAAACGATAACCTCTAAACCATACCCTGAAATTTTTTTTTTTTTTTACTGTTTTGTCATTTATTTAGAAAGGAAACGTGTTTCTTATCAGCAAAGAGAAAAACAGCTGAGCAGATACAGGTATTGTTTTAATAAACAGATACTTATTTGTCATTCTATTATGATAAGAAAAGCCATTTTATCTCATACTAAACAGTCATTTCCAAAAGAAAATTTCTATTTGAGAACTATATTACCATCCATTGGGGTTGGGTTGAGTCAAGGATTAATCCAACAGGGTAAATTTAAATATGTATCACATTCTACTCTTAGATCTCATAGCAAAATCATTATTCATATTTAGAGCCATGCCCATCTCTGCAAAGATGTAAAACCCATGTCTTATAACCAGCATAAACTTTTTTCTTGGAAAGTGTCATACCCATCAGCAAGTAGTGAAAATGTCTGCAAAATAAAGTATAAATGCCACAAGTTGAAATATTAAAAACTAAATGCTAATAAATAAATAAATACTAAATGCTATACAGAAACTGCTTCATTTATGAAATTATAGTTTGTGCTCACTAATATTAATTCCATTATGAATATTTGTTGCCTTCTTTAAAAAATATATTCTCAGCACATGCTTGTTGAAAACTCTTCATAGACATATTGTTATGTTTTTCTATAAAGAAATTGCAATAAAAATATGTTTTACTCCTTTCTGTAATAGATCTAAAAATTACAGGGTAAAACATACTTAATGTCACTAAATATACAGAAGATGATACTTTTTATCCACTAGTAAGCAATTTTGATGAGCCTGTTTAAACAAATTTGTTGGAAGAATTGTTCAGAATATGACTTACTTAAAAATAACTGAAATCTGTTTAGTAAGACCTATTATACAGGGTTGACAAAATGGCATTAGTTAATCCACCTACACAATGTATATTATACCTACAATAACTAACACAAATATTTGGAAACCATTTATGTAACATAAAACAGTATCAACTATTCTTAAGGCTCACATGTTGTTGTCTCTTAATCCACTGCTTTAGTCAATCTGCTCCCATAGAGTATGAATCTTCCAAAATAAAAGGAAATATGACTTACATTTACATAGTTTATGTTCTGAAAGTTAGCCATCTTATGGGGAAAGAGCTATGATAATAATTCATAATAAATGAACTTCTTTCACCCATTTTCAATCCCTACACATGTCATAAAAGTTAAGAACCAATCTATCAATAGCTTTTGCCTTACATGTGAGTGTACTCCTATAATTCCATTTTCTCCTATAAATCCAAAATAAGTCCTATAATTCTCATTTTTCCCATAGTTTTAAATAAATAAGAATCAACCTATTATCCTGGTTTTTTTAAAGAAAGTTATATTTTCTCCATAACTCTGTACTATTAATATGAGGAAGGGGCATCCCCATATGCTGTTTTTGGGATTTTAAAGATATGCACTCTTTTTTAATTGAGATATAATTGACATAAAGCATTGTATTAGTTTTAGGTGTAGAACAGAGTGATATATGTACATATCACAAGTTTAGTCAACACCTCATCACCACACATAGTTACAATTTTTTTTCTTGTGACGAGAACTTCCTAAATGAAAAATGCACATACTCTTTTGACTCATCAATTTCACATTCAGGACATTTTCTATTAACATAATGGCACATATGAACAAGAACATGTATCAGAATTTCCACTACAGTCATGTTTGTAACAAAAAAGACTGGAAACAGTCTACATTTCCAAGAACTGGGGAAATGGTTAAATTAATTATGGTGTGTACGATAAAAACCAATACACCTTCAAAAATGAGGTAGAGCCATATGTCCTGATATGGCATAATCTCTTATTTTCCAAAATGTGCTGTAGAGTTAAAAAGGAAAGGCACAAAATGGTATGTATAGTATGTTCCCACCTGGTTTTTTAAAGGGGGAAGTATATATGCAAATATTTACTTGTATATGAGTACCTGAATAAGATCAAACAGATAGATCCTCTCTGAACCCCTTAACTGCTGAGTAAATTAGGGAAATTACAGGAAAGTATTTGAAGGACTTCAAAGAATTCCTGGTGACCTCCAGAAGCTAGAAGTCATGTTCCTTCCCCTGTTAGCATCTTAACTCATGCCATTCTCTCAGCCTGTATCTTTTGCTTGATTATTCCTGAGCACCCACCTCAGATATAACTGAAAGAAACTTTCTGATTTTTTCCTAAAGTCCAAACCAAATCTGCCACTCTGATGTAAAATGCTCTTTATTTGCCCTTGTAGTACCTAGCAAAACTTCTACAAACTATGTAATTAGTTGATTGATTCGATTTCCCAGAGAGAACAGAACTCCTTGGCCTGACAAGACCTTGACTGTCTAGTAACTAGTTTATTGCAGTATACTCAGCACCAAGCACAATGCTTTGCACATACTGAGAACGCAATAAACATTTATTGAATGCTGTTACATATGCTGAATGGTTAATTTCCATTGGGTTTTTTTTTTAAGTTTTTATTTTAATTCCATTTAGCTAAAATACAGTGATATATTAGTTTCAGGTTAATTTACATGAGGTTTAATCTTGGACTGGCCAACAATGTAATACTTAGGCAAGTACCTAAGTAATTTCAAGGTCCTTTATAGCTCTAAACCTTGACTGTATGAGTTTAGGCATAAATGAAACCAAGAACATTATTTTCTGAAAAAACTGGCTAATTATTAGCTATCGAATTTTAGGTACTCTTTTAACCTTTAGCTTCATCTATCTCAGCTATCAAATAAGAGAACTGAACCAGATGAATGTCTAAGGCAATTTCTCATTTTTTCCAACAATCCCTCTTCTATCACATTTTAGTTCTGACCATGATTTGCATGCCTTTAACTCTTCAAATTGTGTGTGCTCTCTCACTATCGCTCCCTTCTTCTCTTTCTCCTCTTTCTCTTCTCTCTCACACACATACTTAGCTTTCCATAATTCTAATCCAGGAGAAGATAAGGGATCAGCCATAGGATAGTGGCTTTATTAACACTGCTTGAGCCTCTCTATAATCTCTCACATTTCTTGCCAAAGGACCTAGAAGAGGAAGGTGTAAACTATGAATATGGGGCTAAGTAAGGATATTTGCTGCTATCACATTCCCCACTGGTTGACTAATTGCAAAAATGATACTAATTCTCTCTCCTGGTCTTTATCCACACTATTTGTCAAGTGTTTTTTGTTTTTTGTTTGTTTGTTTGTTTGTTTTGTTTTTTGTTTGTTTTTAAGCTCTTTCTATTTGATAGGAGATGACTTCTCCACCCTTGAATTTGGGCTTGGGGCTTGTCTTCATCAACTGACTGTGGCAGAAGTGATGGGTTGGCAGAAGAAGTCTTCCACACGTTTGCTTTCTCTTAAAACCCTGCTTCCACCAAGAGAACAAGCCTAGGGAAGTCTATTAGAGAATGAAAGACCATGGAGAAGAATCAATTTTCCCTGAACAACCATCAGCCAACACCCAGAAGCAAAGCTGCCTAGCTTGACACACAATAAAATATAGTAAAATGAAGATATCTAACTAAAATCAGAAAAACACCCAACTATCCAGACTAAATTGCCAGAATGCAAAATAATGAACTGCATAAAATGGCTGCTGTTTAAACCACTATGTTCTGGAGTGCTCTTTGCTCACATTGCAAAGTTAATTGATATACTTAATTGATAAGCTATGGTTCAAAAATTCAATTAGAGTAGCTACACGTGTTTTTATGTTTTCTTCTTTACTTGGAACTCCCAACCATTAGGGAAGGTGCTGACAAGAGTTTTAGCCACAGTGACCAATGCCCTCTCCCTTCATTCTGCCTTATTAATGGGGACAAAACTATGGCATCCATTACTTTGTGTGCTTAGATAATATTTTCTCAACCTTTCCTACCTCCTTGCCCTTCTGGGGCACCTGAGGCACTAATATAGATGAACCAAATAACACATATGTGCCTAACTAGGAATAATCAGTCTTGGCACCAATTGCTCTAGCCATATTGTTGGCCGCCCAAGTCAGGTCACCAGTTGTAACTGATACAACTGTGATTTATATGTACAAAAAGACTTAAGAGCTTCCTTCAATTGTATAGACATCCCTGATTAATATTTTTAAATCCAAATTAATAGTGGAGCTACTGAGAAACCTCATAGAAGAACAGCATGGGAATTGTGCAAATGGCTGAGAAAGGATTTCAGGATCAGACTGAAATCAGCCTTCCCTGGATAAGTATAACTCCCAGGTGAATTTCAAACACCATTATTTTCTTGGTATCTTAGGTCAATTTGGTTTCCATTCCAAACCATAGAATCCATAATGTTTTACACCCACTACAATATTCTGAGGTTTCAGGCTATAACCTCACATCTTTCCTACACTTGACATTAAAGGGCATGTGGCCTTATTGATATTCCACTGTAGCTTATAAATAAAAAAAGATTAGAAATATGTACTTTGTCAGGAGAGTACTTATAGTTAAGTAATCAAGACAGACATATCAATAGACAAGTCATTAATAATCAGGGTAGCTATATAATTTGTCATCCAAACTGCACTTTTGAGGGTGAAATAAGGTACCATTAATGATTGAATCAGGACATCAGGATAAACCAAGAGTATTAGGGATATACTGGGATGTATGGCTCGTGGAGTAACAGAGGAGGCAGTTTTAGGGAAAAAAGGGCGGGGCGGCGGGGGAAGGTAGTTGGCTAGCAAGCCAGAGAAGCTGGACAGGGCTCTAATTTCTGATTAATCTATTCTCCCACAGTTTAGTTTTATTATGTTGCAATACTAAGAATTCTTAGATGATCAGACATAGGCATGTTCACTGAAATACTTCAACTCAAAGTCGAATTAAGTAATCAATCCTTTGATTAAAACTGTTTTGGGTTGGACTGATTTCCCTGTGAATGGAATGGATAATTGAGAACTGACTGGATAAATAAAAGAGTAAGCACTGAAGCTAATTTCATTCTTGGAACATACACTACAATAATGGACTATGATAATAGGTTACCATAAAACAATTACTGAATACCACAGCACATTTGGAAGTAGTCCTAGCTGAAATATATATGATACTACATCTAGTAATAAGGTAGGGAGGGAACCATATAAAATCCATTATTCAAACAGAGAAATCAACTGGATGAGAATATCAGTAATCAAATATATAATAATACTCCGTATACTATAAGGATAGTTGTAATAACTATAGGATTTAGTCTTATCAAATATGGTCTATAATATCCTCTTCTTAAATATAAAAGATATATTTTAGTCTTGACTTTGTTCTCTATAAGGAAGATTCTGCCCCGATTAAAAAAGAAATGAGAAATATAAATGAACATTTTTCCAGTCCTTTACCACTTCTTATTGAAAATAAAAAGTAGCGAATATCCAAGAGTAAGCAAATAAATAAACATTAAGTCATCACCCACCACTCTTAAGGAAACTTTAATATTCCAATGAGTTAGCTCATTTCTTAACATGCCACATACATTCATGTATAAGAAATGAAATGGGCCTTTGTGAACCATAACAAATGAAGAATAAAACTGACTGAGAAAAGTTAAATTCAAGTTTGTAGGTATACATGCTATTTTATTAAAGCTGCACCTGTGTTGCTTTCCTCCATATTTGGGATATATGTGCATGTGTCTGCTTGAGTTTACAGCTTCAGAGAGCTAGAACTCTTTGGTGATGTTTTATGCTAAATAAATGGCCAGCACAGAAAGAAATGTGTTTAAGACTATAAGACAAGGTGATTGTGAAGTACTTAAGATATTATATGACAAAATACTGCCATCTAACACCAAGTAATGCTGACAACTTAGTGCTCAATTTTATAAAGGCCTCTGTTTAATGACATAAAAACTTGAGTGAGAAAAAAAGGAAAAAGAAAAAAAGAAAAGACATTTTTGCCTGATTTTTTTAAAAAATGGTCAAAGTGATGAATGTAATAGTGTTTTTCTATTAATAATATAATAAAAGTCTTAATATAGCATGTTATAGTTGAAAAATTCAAAGTGCTGAGCAAGGGAATATTAATTTCACCAAAACCAGAACTATGCATTACAAAGGGAGAAAATTTTGCAAATGTGAAATAAGATGGAGCAGAAAAACAGCTTTCCCAAAGTCAGAACATTCTTATGGCATAACTAAAAACTGAACACACAAATACTAACTCTTGTAAAAAAAAAAAAAAAAAAAAAAATTCTGGTAACACTTAGGACTAGTAGGTTTTTATTGATTTTCCTCTTTTTAATAAGTTACCAGCAAACAAGCATTCTCTTCCGAAATTCTATTTAAAAAGATGTTAGATTGAATTTCCTAAAAAGTCAAAAAAGGTTTGGAATTGTGTTATGAAAATATTTTGGATTTGTATAGATTTTTAAAGCACAGGAAAGCATTCCTATTTTCTACTTCCTTCTATATTGGACTTAAAAACCACCTCGCAAGTCAACTATTTTGTTGAGGGGTATCCTTAGGCTTTGCCTTGTGAACATATCAGCATCAACCATCACTTATATTTCATGCTAGGAACCACATATGCAGTTTAAATAGAGGCAGTCTTCCAGGATGGGTTACACTAATTGGGTTTTTTGAGACCTAAAAACCTTTCCCACTGTTGGGGTCTCTTTTCCCAAGACAATGAGAGACTAATTCCTCTCTGTCACACACTCTTTTTTTTTTTTTTTTTTTAATAGCCTTGTTCAAGCCTGAAGGATTAAGCAGTAGGTATTATAATGGATTTGTACAGGTAGGAAAAAAGATGGAAAATTCACAATTGGATTCCACTGACATTTTCTCGCAACACAATTTATATGAACTGTATCCATTCAGTCTGTCTGACAGCATTAGAGAAATACAATTGGATAATGACTCTCTGCCTTGCCCAAATCAGCTTTTAGGACCTGAGGTCATTAGAAACAGTTTTGAGCTAAAGAGATCTCAGAGAGTAGATCCTTAGCCCACAGTTCTACCTACACATGAGAGAGCCAAAGCCGGAATATATGAAATAACTTGCTCAAGTGCCCAAAGGTGAATGATGCTGAGCCAAGCCTAGAAAAGCAGTTTACTGAAAATAGTACCCCATTAAATTGTAAATTGCTATTGGATTAAATAAATCATCAAGGAGAAAAGCAATATTTACTGGCTACTAAGCAGTGTGTAGTTTTTAAATTAAAAAATGTTAGTAGTCAGTCCCACATCAGACTGTCTGCAAGGACATCATTTGAGTTGATGCTTTCCCCAAGGGCTATTGAGATAAAACTGAATGTGTTGAGAACACGCTATCCTTCCGGGGGGGGGGGGGGGGGGGGGCACTTTAAGTGTACTTATGTCTTGGAACTAACCTTATGTCAGTGAGAAATTAAGAAAAATTCCTGAGAGGGGTGCACACAAATGACCCACGAGAAGAAACAGTTAACCACAAGGGTCCCACCTCCTTCTCATAAATAATCAAGGGAAGCATTTTTTTTAAAGCAATACAGAATGTCACCACAGGCTGACGCTCTTTCTACAAGGATAATGAGATTCTTGCTTCCTGGGATGCTGAGCATTTCCTTCATGGCCTTAATCTCTGAATTCAGTTTCTGTGGTCTAATTCATATCCCCCCCCCCCCCCCAAAACAGGTAACACATCATGCCTGAAACATACCAAGGACTATGCAGCGACTACAAACCAAAAGATCTGCAGGGGCAGTTTCACAAACTGCAATTCCTGTTCCCCGGGTCTCGACAGCCTACAAGAGCTCGGGAAACCAAGGACTGCAGGCGGGTACGTCGGTCGGTCGGTCTGCGGGACGAGGCCAGCCGTCGGCACCGCAGCCCCCGGCTCAGCTGCGCAGCGGGCTCCCAAGGAGGCGCACTTGCCTTGCAGGACTCGCGTCCTGGGTCTGGACAAGGCGCCGTGGGTGCCAACAAACCTTGCTTTCAAAACACAGTGGCACGGCCCCGAGATTTCTGCACATATGCCAGCCGGGTAAATTCAAGGAAACCACTCATCGGAGGCTCTGGGGTTTCCGACCCTCAGGTCGGCCGAGGTCGAGGACAGCCCCAGCTCCCCCCAGAGGCGCGCAGCTGGGCACTGGCTTGGGGACCCGAGCTTGCGGCTCCAAAAAGAATCACCCAGAAGGAAGTCTGAAAGCGGAACCTTTCCCCGTTTGGCAGTTAAATGAATGTGAGGAAAAACCTGCCCCCCACCCCCACCCCACCCCGAGGTGGCTCAACGGAAAATAAATCCCAGAGCGACCGCCCGCAAGAGGGAAGTGGGGTGCGCTTCGAGGACACTGCACTCCGGGCGGCGACAGGGTCGAACTGAAAACCCGAGGGCGGAGGGGGTGCGTGGGGGGGGGGGGGGGGCTTGCATTTCACCGACCACCTCACCCCGTCCAGCTTCCCCTCCGCGCGGCCCCAGACTGGGTTCCCGTCCCTCCCGCCGCGGACCAGGGGCTTCTTGCAAAGGGAGCTGGCCGATGTGCCGAAGTCGAGGGGGGTCCCCCCTTCCCCCCGCGCGGGGCCCCGTACCCCCACCCCACCTGCTGCGAATCCGGTTCGACTCGCGTTTCCCGGGCCCCGCCCCAGGGCCAGACCTGTGTCACAGATGCCTCCTTCTCCAGCCTCAGAACTGCAGGTGAGCTCATCAGCTCACCCAGAAAGGTAACTTTATCATAAAGGGATGGGGCGAGGGCACCCCCAGCATCCCCCCCCGCCCCGGCCCACGCGGGGGCTGCAGTTCGCAGCCACCTGCCGACCTCATCTCCCCCTCTAGCCCCCAGCCGCCCTTGCCCTCTCCTCCTGGGGGACGCCCTGAGCCCCTCAAACCTCTGTTCGGCCTCAGTGTGCCAACCACCGAAGGGATGTGCCGAAATCAAAGACGCGAAAGGGAAGGGAGTCTTTCTTTAATAAAAACTACAGAAAAGGGCACGAGAACCAACAGAAGCCGGGGGGTGGGGGTGGGGGGGTAGGGAGAAAAAAGAAAAACCCAAACAAACCAGGAAGTAGGAGTTTGACTTGCAAATGCTTATCTATGTAGGGCTAGAGATAAAACTTCAAAGGGAGAAAAAAAAAAATTCCAAAAAATCCTCAAGTCCAGCGATGAAAGGAGCCTGATGGTCTCAGCAACTGACGGCGAGCCGACCGGATGCCCCGTTAGGAGCCGCTCGCGTCAGCCGACCCGTGGGTCCCAGGATGACAGCCCCAGGGGCCGTCCCCGGGGTCGGAAAGGGATTCCCGGCTACAGATTTTAATTCTTGGGGATTTTGCCCTTTTTATTTTTTTGAGGTTCAGCACATAACTGAAAACTGAAGACTGAATCCCAGGTCCTAAAAAATGCACAAACGGCTCACTAAGGTCTCACAACCCCGGCTGCTGCTGATCGCACCCACCACCCCGACCCCCACCCACCACCCACCCAGACAGTGGGGGAGGGGGCGTCCAAGCCAAGAGTGCAGCCGCAGGGGCTTTTTAAGGGAGCGATCAAAGTCCTCCCTTTCTCCTCTACCCTTCCCTCCTTCACCTCCCTCCGGGGCGGGGGAGGGGGTGACCCGGGGGCTTGGTACCAAAAAGTGCAGGCGGCTATCCTCGGAGCTAAGCGAAAGGGAAACTGCCCCGAGCGCAGTGACGTGTACTTGGAAATCGGGAGCCTGGAGGAATGGTCAGAGGGCAGGGGCTGGCCGCCGGGGCGGGAGCCCGGGTCGTGGGGGGGACCCGCCGGGGCCCGCCCGAGGCCCCCCGGGACCGCAGCCCCCGCAGCGCCCGAAGTTCCCGGAGACGTCGGCACGGCCCCCAGTCCCCGCCCCAACTCGAGCCGACCCGCCGGGCCCCGGTGAGCGGCGCAGGTGACGGGACCGGCGCGGGGGGCCAGCCCTGCGCGCGCCCCGCCGTCCCCCCTCCCCGGCCGCGCCGCCCCGGACGAGCGGGAGCCCGGCAAGGACCCCCGGCCCACGTCCGCTGGGGCTGCTCGGAGGCCGCTGCTCACCTGGCCGGAGGACGGCGGCGGAGATCAAGAGGCAGAAGACTAGACGGCAGGAGGGGCCCGCCTGCGAGGCCATATTCCCGCGCCTCCCCGGGGGCCACCGACGGAGTCCGCGCCGCAGGAGGGGGCGTCGTCCCCGGCCCCTGGCTGCCCGCGGGCTCGCAGGTCCGGACACAGGGGCAGCGGCTCTCCCAGGCACGCCGCCCCCGGGCTGGGGCCGCAGGACCTCGGGGCTCCGCCGCAGGCAACTTCGCACCACGCAGCGCCCCAACTCTTGCTCCCTCCCCTGCGGCACCTGCCCGGGGCCCCGGGCTGCTCCTGCCGGCGCCGAGCGCCCGCTCTTCCCCGGAGACACCGGAGTATTTTCGGAAAGGTGGACGTGGCTCTTTTAGGCTGGTCGGTTATTCTCCTTCTCTTGGAATAATACTAGTAGCAACAGTGCTGGTCGCGGCGGCGTGTCCAGGCAGCCCGGCGCCGGGCGCAGTGGCCGGGGTGGCAGCCGCGCGGCGGGTCCAGGCGGTCTCCTCAGGTGGCAGAGCCGTGGCGGCGGCGGCGGCGGCGGCGGTCCTCGGGCTGCTCTGAGTGGAGGACTGGAAGGCGTGTGTAAGCCGCCTTTCTCCTCCCCCGGCCCCCTCCCTCCTCGCTCCTCTCTCCTCCCCGCTTCCCAGGACGCGGCGCCGAGCAGGTGGTTGGAGCGCCGACCCGCAGCCTAGAGGCGCTGCAGGACCGAGTCGCACACGGAGTCCCGCGCTGCAAGTCCGCGGGGGAGGCGCCCGCCGGCTCCCGGGTCCCGAAGTAGGAGGGGCTCTCCGCAGGCCCCGCCCCCGGGACCGCGCTGGCCAATAGGGGGCGGAGGCCGGAGCCGCGCGCGCCGGGGGGGCGGGGAGGGCCGCGGGGACCGCCTGCCCCCGGGACGGCGCTGGCCAATAGGGAGCGGAGGTTGGAGCCGCGCGCGCCGGGGGGGCGGGGAGGTCCCTCCGTAGGCGGGGCTTTCCGCCGGCCCCGCCCCCGGGGCCGCGCTGGCCAATAGGGAGCAGAGGCCGGAGCCGCGGGGACCGCCCCTTTCCAGCGGCTTTACCTAGGTCCTCCCGAGCGGACCCGCATTCCTTGGAGCGCGCCCAGCCTCGCCCGGCCTCCAAACACGCCTGCCCCAGACGCCTATTCCGGTGGCTCGCTCCGCGGGGGATTTTTCGGCGGTGATGTTGCAGACTCGACCTTCAATGAAGAGTAGTGGGGCAGAGACGGTGGGGGGCGCGGGTGGGGGGGGCGCGCCTTGGAGCGGAGGGGGGAGGCGGGGGAGGAGGCGAGGGGGAGGCGAGGGGTGGCCACTGGCCTCCTGCGAGGTCTCTGGAACCGGGCAGTCCAGATGCCGAGCTGATCCCCCCGCCCCTCCAACACCCCTTCTCTTGGAGGCAGGTGCCCTGAGTCGACTGCCCAGTACCAAACAGAAAATACGTACTCTTTCCCAGGGGAAATTACATGAGGAATCTCTAGACCGTACTTCGTCACCCGGATTTTCCCAGCGTCTACTTGCCAGAGCGTGTGTCTTGTATTTTGAATCAAGCGGCGATTTTAAGTTGCAAACAGAAAACCCTCTCAAGTTACTCTAAGGTTAAAAGCCAAGCTCCTCCTGGCTCGGTCTTTCCAGAAAGCCAGGCATCCCAGCAGGTGGACGGGCTTGTCTGGCAATTTCTAAAGATTGGACCATCTCCCGGGGCGGGGGGTGTGGGGTGGGGGGGAGCATCGGGAGGCTGGGTCTTCTCCAGAGCGGAGCCCACGGAGGAGTGCGGTCCTCCAGCACCCCAGGGCCCAGCTGTCGGAGCCCTTACGTGGCTCCCAACCAGGGATGCGGGATCACGGCTCTCATCCCCGAAGCAGAACAAAATCGTGGCCCCTGAACCACTTCGCCAGGGCAGTAAACAGCCCTCCGAGCGTCACGGGCTCAGCTCCGTGTGAGGCTAGTCTGCAGCCGAGAGTGTCAGCTAGTAATCGTCACACACCGCGCTTTCATCAGAAGGCTTCGGGTCACCAGCTAGAGGGGGGCGAGGGGGGCTGCAGGCAGGGGAAGCTCATTAAAACAAGCATACACGTGCACGCGCGCGCGCACACTCAGTGCTCTCTGGATTCTTTTATCTTTTTATGCTGGGAACTACTAAGCTCCATCTTCAGTTGTGATTTTTGTCAAAAGCTTGCCTGTCTTGTCTCCCCCCCCCCCATCTCTCCCCCACCCCCCCGCCGGTTCTCTTTATGGTAACTGGTTCTAGAGGAGAGCTCTTACAGATCTTTCCTTTCCAAATAAGTAGTTTTCCCTGCTTGGATTTAACATTAACATTTTATTTGCATCTTGTGAACCAACAGGAAGGCTAATGCTAGGAGACAGATGCCTTTTAATTCAGTGTTTCATAAGCTGGGTTTGAATTGCTAACATTCCGAAGGGATCTCCTAGAATTCCTTTGGGAAATTGTTCTTCTTTTAACAGCAACTTTAAGTAGCTTCTACTACAACAAATCATCCTGACTGTGGATTCAACCTGGATCCCCTCCTGTGTCTATCTGGCCCCTTTTGTTTTGAGATGGGAGTTGAAAAGTAAATCTGCAAAAGACAGAGGGACTTAGGCTCTGACATTTACTAGCTACGTGGTCTTGGTCAACTCACTTAACCTCTTAAAGCCTTAGTGTCTTTACTTATAAAAAGTGGTAACAGTAGTGCCACCCTCTTGAGACTGGTGAGGATTAAGTGAGATCACACAAATAACCGGTAGGTATAATAGAAAGAGGTCTGGCTTTGGAGAGTAGTCAGAGTCTAGTTAAAAATCTCCTGCTCTGCCCTTACTCAGCGACTGACCTTGAGCAAAAGTCAGTCTCATAATTAAAGTTTGATGACATAGTAAAGTACCACCTTCAAAGGTTACGGCTAGATTGGATCAAAATATATTCTATAAATTAAGGATATTTTGCACACATACACATGTGTGGAATTCTGAAACCAATGTATATATACACACACGTGTGTATGTATAATACATATTTGTAGAGTCACTTGCTTCTAGAGTCTCATAGAAGAATATGTCATAGTTTAGGAAAATGCCTTGATAAGCCACTTGCAACAGTAACTCCAAAGGCTATTAGCTATATTTAGCTAAGGCCAAGAAAGTGATGGTCATACTACTCTATATTAAACAACATAATAAAAATTAAGGTAGGAATTATAAAATAATAAAAAATAAACATAGGAGTTTAACAGGGGAGTGACGGGAAGATGCTGAGAGAGAGGAAGGGACAAGGACCAAGTCATTTGGGTTTGGAAATGGTTGAAAGCCTTTAAATATACTTTAATTAAATAGTAACTGCTACTGACCACTTACTGTATGTGAGGTTATTCTAAGCAACTTACACAAACTAATGAAATAATTCTCCCCTCAAAAAAATCCAATGAGGTAGGTGCCGTCAGCGTCTTCATCTTATTCATGAAGCCTGAAGCCCAGAAATAAGAAGGTCACGTAATGATTCAGAATAATGGTAAAGCCTCTTTTCTACCCCAGGTACTTTGATTCTAGATGATTCCAATGGTATTTACCAGCCAGTTTAGTCATGCATCAGAGCATCATAATGGCTACTTCTTACTACAAGAGGTCAGATGAATAATGTTCAGCCAGAGAAAACATATTTGATTTTAGAGCTTCATCCCTATCCAGTTTGCTCATCATTATCCACTTTGCTTATCAGAGATGTCTAACAATAAATTTATGACTTTTTGTTTGGAAGGCTTGAATTAGATATAAATTTGTTCATCATCTGAAAACTTTAATAAAGTCTCCTACCCTCAAACACATTTTCCTTGGGGAAATTAACTAATCAAGCAGTGCATCCTATCTGTATGAGCCAGCACAGTGCATATGAGATGTCAAGGCCATTTTTAGACTGACGTAATTTACTGTAAGCAAAAACTCAGAGTTAAGAAATTTGAGAATATAAGCCCCACAAAATAATGTAGTGAAGAGAATGTTTGTCCTTTGAAATCTAGGGAATAGGGGATTTTATCTACCTTATCTTGTTCTTTAGAGGAAGAACTTTTCTAGCTGCATCTGGATCACAACTGCTTTTGTTAAACTAAGAATACATAGTATTCCAATAATATTTACCAGTTATCCATGCATCAGAGCATCATACTGGGTACTTCTTACTGGAAGAGATAAAATGAACAATGTTCAGCCAGAGAAAATATATTTCATGCTACCAAGAACATGAAAAGAGTTTTGCATTTTCAATAAAAAAGAAATCATCTATCAGGACAGTATGTTCAAAGCACAGTAGGCTAATTTCCTACTTAGAATCTATTAAGATGAGAACTGAAGACCTCTAAAGCTCAGACTAGGACCTTTTGCCCTGTTTTAAAACATTAAACAACAGAATGTGACAACATAGTCAGGTCAGGCGGGTGAACATTTGAAAAGTTGAGATGATTTGTGTTGTTGTTCTAATGTAAACAATTTCCCACTGGAAATGAAATATCACCAAGATGGCTTTGGAGACTGGTGACATTTTTCCCTACCACCTTATATCACAGTGCTCCCTGTGCCATCCTAGTTTTTGAACAAAATTTGTATGCAGTTCAAGGGCATGCAATAAATCTAATTCACTTTCTTCCCCCTACCTCCCCAGTGGGATTTACACATTTCTAGCTAATACTTTGCAAATACATTGAGCACTCTAAAAATATTTGTTTGAATGGTAAGTGATGATAAAGAGTTGTTTTTTCTATAGAACATAAACCTTGAAACAAATTTATAAAAGATAATGATATAAGGAGATGAAAGGGGTTTCAAGACTAGTATGATTCTGGTATCAATTCCAATGTGTTGTCTTTTCCCCACACCACCAATCAATTCTCAGACACTAGCTGATTGTCCTACAATTCAGCTCAATTCTGACATTATCTACCTGGAGATAGCATCAGACAGATGGAAGAGATTGATGAGGCTAGGTGTGTGAGGAGAGCAGAGCTTTCATGCTCTCTGAGCACACAACTCTCCCCACATCTCCACATATTCAACGACCTGGAAGCTCTCTGAACCTGGTTCTTCCGGATTTTGTAGAGGCTTCTCTACATAGGCACGACTGATTAAATCATTGGCCGCTGGTGATTTAACTCAGTCTCTGCACCCTTACCCCTCCCAGGAGGGATGGGACTGAAAGTTCCAACCCTCTAATCACACAGTTGATTCTCCTAGCAACCAACCTCTATCTTTAGATTGCCCCAGGGCTTTCCCAAAGTAACTCATTAACATAACAAAAGACACCTTGCTCTTATCACTTAAAAAATTCCAAGAGTTTTATGAGCTTTGTACCTGGAATGGGTCCAAGACCAAATACATATTTCTTATTATAAATCACAATATCACAACTAGGCAGACTAAAGTTTAGGAAAGGCAAGGGGAAATGAGTCAAGTCTTAGTCACCATAGTGAAAACTTTGAAATATAAAGTGAAGAAACTTAATCTACCGGAGGAAGAGAGTGATAAAAACTATTTGACATTAATGAGAATAAAACAAGAAGGGCCATGCCTTTTTGTTTAAAAAGAAGGCTGAAATGGGGAGGAGGGAAGGCATGCTGAGAATAGAAGCCTGACTAGTAAAATTTCTAAGTGACCAGGCAGGAGATGGGCAAGGATCTGGGTTAATGCACTGATGTCAAAGATTGAAACAGAGGGCTAAATTGGATTTATATTAAGTCTAGGAAGATACGAATATTTTAAAGAGTCATAGAGATTATGTAGATATAAGATAAAACTCTGGAAAAAAAAAGATAAAACTCTGATATATTTCTGGACCCTAAGATTTTTTAACGTCAGTAATTCCTAGAATCACTCTAGATATGGATTGGAGGGCAGATGGGTATCTGTCCTACTAAGAAGTGTTCTCTTGAATTTTATTGTTTAATTTCAATTGTTAAACAGTATTATCAGTCATCGTGTTAATAAAATTTTGCAACTCGTGTCCTCAATAACGTTAGCTAATAAAGATTTATCCCTGGAGCTCAGGAAGGCAAAAACTTCCAAAGCCTATGCTAAACACTATGTTCTTACTTCAAACTGTAGATTGCTTAGTGTGTGGGTACAAAAAGAAATGCACAGCTATTTCAACGTAGAAATCCACTTAGTCATTTTCCTTCCTGTCTTAGGCATGAGGAATGGGCAAAAGAGTCTAGCTAAACTATTTAGCCATGGAACTTAACAATAACTAAAAAGAATGTCAAAAACTCTGAGTGTATCAAACTCTCATAATTCATTAGTGATTTCAGTAGGTGCAAACAGTTTACTCAAAAAGTGTACTGGTTTATTTTCACCTTCTCTTCAGAGTTCTCTGCATATTGTCAACTTTCAACTGACATAAACAGCTCTTTAAGTTTTCAGTAAGTAAAATGAGTCTCAGAGTGTGGTTATTCAGATACTTGATACCTTAAAGGAAAAAAAATTAACTTGATTAATTCTCATGAAGTTATCTAGTTATCTCTACTTGCTTTGCCATATACCTACTAGCCATTGCAATCTATGAAAAGCTCATTCAGGAATTTGAGGTGGAAATATAATGACTATAGAAATAAGAAAACAATGAACATTTGATTTTTTAAAGCAAACAAATCACCATGGATTTAATGGGCTTTCAGAAAGCCAAATTAATTAAATACAACTTTCAGTTTATCCATACCATTTCCCCTTAAAATAAGTAAGACGGTTGACTTTACAGGAAAGTATGAAGAAGAAATGCTTAGATAAACATATAATCCCGAAGGAGTGATAATAATTAGGGGGGGGAAAGGCTTAATAACACTGAATAAAGGCTCATTGATTATGCAATATAAGAAAGAGCCTTAAAATTTTAATGCTTTTCAGAGCCTCACAGGTAATTTAGATGAATCTTTATTTAAATACAAACCTTTTTCTTCTAATGTAGGCTTATTCTGAAGTCCAAATTCCTACTTCTCCCCTGTTGAATCATTCAAACCATGGTGGTCTCCTCACAACTCCTAAATATACCTACAATATTCCCACGTCGGAGACTTTGCATTTGCTATTTCGAATCCTTGGAACTTTTTTTCCACAGTTATTAGTGGGGCTTACTCCATCACCTCTTTCAGGGTATATCCTCAAATGTTACCTTCTATTGACCCTTTTAATGATTAACTATTTAAAATTTCAACTCCCAGGGAAACCGAAGTGGCTCAGTCAGTTAAGCGTCTGACTCTTAATTTGGGCTCAGGTCATGATCTCAAGGTTGTGATATCAAGTCCCACGTGGGGCTCCATGCCCAGCATGGAGATTCTTAAGATTCTCCCTCTCTCCTTCTATCCTCCTCCACTCCCTCTCTTAAGAAAAATAAAGAAGTAAAAATAAATAAATAAAATAAAATTTCAACCCCTAGCCTCAATACTTTATCTCCCTTTCTGCTTCATTTTTTTCTGCATAGACTCTATCACCATACAACATAATATATATTTAACTTATATATCTTAAACACTGAATATTGAATATCTGCCTCTCTTTGCTTGACTGAAAGCTCAACAAGAATAGAAATTATGTCTTTTATTTTCTGTTATATGCGTAGAATAGACAGACGCATAGTAGGCCCGCAATACTATTTGATTAATGACTTACTGAATTCCTGAATACATGGATGAACAATAAATGATTGTGCAAGGTAGTAACAATCAAAGTAACAGTAAACTGATACAGGTGGGGCTTCTTTCGCTAAAGTTTGATAAGCAGCCTGATGTTTTACTGCCTCCTTAAATTTTATGGCTTTTCACAAGTTAGAAAACCCAAACAAAAAAGCACCCAGTTGAAAGGGAGAAGATAAGGGGTTAATATACAAAACATATAAAGAATTTATGCAACTCAACACCAAAAAGCTGATTAAAAAAATAGGCAGAAGATCCAAATAGACATTTTTTCAAATGTTTATTCAGATGACCAACATGCACAGGAAAAAAAAATGTTCAACATCACTAAAATGCAAATTAAAATAACAATGAGATATCACCTCACAGCTATCAGAATGGCTAGAATCAAAAACACAAGAGGGGTGCCTGGGTGGTTCATTTGATTGGGCATCTGACTCTTGGTTTCAGGTCAGATCATGATCTCAGGGTCATGAGATCGAGGACTGTGTCAGTCTCCACATTCAGTGTGAAGTCTGCTTGAGAGCCTTTCTCTCTTCTTCTGCCCCTCCCCCCACTCTCGCTCTCTTTCTCTCTCTCTAAAATAAAAATAAGTAAATGAAATCTTTTTAAAATAAGACAAGAAATAATAAGTGTTGGCAAGGGTGTGGAAAAAAAGGAACACTTGCTCACTGTTGGTGGAAAGATAAATTGGTAATTGGTGCGGTCACTATGGAAAATGGTATGGAGGTTTCTCATAAAATTAAAAATAGAAATACCATATGATCCAGTAATTTCACTTCTAGATATTTACCCAAAGAAAACAAAAACCTTAATTTGAAAAGATATATGTACCCTTATGTTTATTGCAGCATTATTTATAATAGTTAAGATATGGAAGCAATCCAATGTTCATCCATAGATGAATGGAGAAGAAGATGGGGTATATACACAATGGGATATTAGTCATAGAAAGAAATGAAATCTTTCAATTTGTGACAATGAAGATGGATTTTTTTTTCTTTTTTGATATTTTGTTTATTTATTCATGAGAGACACAGAGAGGGAGAGAGGCAGAGACACAGGCAGAGGGAGAAGAAGGCCCCATGCAGGGAGCCCGACGCAGGACTCAATCCCAGGTCTCCAGGATCACACCCTGGGCCAAAGGTGGCACTAAACCACTGAGCCACCTGGGCTACCCAATGAAGATGGATCTTCAGGATATTAGGCTTAGTGAAATAAGACAGAGAAAGACAAATACTGTATGATCTCATTTATATATGGAATTAAAAAAATGAACAAACAAGCAAATAGAAATAGGCTTATATATACAAAGAATAAACTAGTGGTTGCCAGAGGGGCAGGGAATGGGAGGATGGACAAAATAGGTAAAGAGGATTAAGGGGTACAAAGGTCCTGTTAAAAAATAAGTAAGTCATGGAGATTAAAAGTACAACATAGGTATATAGTCAATAATATTGTAACTACATTATATGATGACAGGTGGTGACTATACTGGTGGTGAGCATCGAGTAATACATGGCATTGTCAAATCACCAACTTGTTTACCTAAAACTAATATAACATTGTATGTTAACTATATTCCAATAATAAATATATTTTAGAAAGAAAAAATTTTTTTAAAAAAACCACTGAGCCAATCCAACTACATCATCTGACAGACAAGGTAACACAGTCCCAGAAGTCACAAGACTTCACGAAAATTAACACAGCTTTGGCTACCACTTTTGCTCAAATGCAAATAGACCACTTTCAGTTACAGTAAATATACAAGACACCCTATAACTTTTAAGTCAAATTCTCAGGGTAATAGAAAAATTTGGATGCATATCAGATAACATTAATCAATTTCAAATATAGTGCATTTACCCAAACTCTTTTCAGAACAAACATTCTGAATAATGTTCTGTATAACATTTCACTAAGGCATGATTAGGGATGCAGTACCAATATTGAAAAGTCTACAGAGGCGGTTCAGTGTTCAAGATTTTAAGCCTCAATGTTCTTTATACTTTGTTCTTTACAGGGTGGATTTGGCAAAATTATAATATAAAGCAATGTATTCCACAAACACAGATGATTCATAACCTATGAGGTTAGCAGTGCTATAGGACAAATATTTAATTTAGTGTCTAGCATTTTAACTTTGCATGGAGGTGTTTAATATGTTTACTTTTCTTTGTAAGGGCAAGAAATTCACTTAATAATTGTACCTCAAGGTGAAATCCCTGTGAGAAAATGCAATGCATATTGTAAAAGCTATATAAGACAACGCATGAAAAGATTCGTAACATGTACATGCTTTCATTGAAATTACCAGTATTTGTGATGTATTCTAACTGGTAAATTAAATAATTTTAGGCTATTGCTTCCAGTTTTGTAATTCTGTTAAAACTGGTTAATTGATACATCTCTTAAGGAAAGTGATTTGCCTTTTTATAGAGAATGACATCCAGGTTATAGAGTGAAGTATTTTGTCCAGAGGTGGTTAACATATCAAGTTATAAGAAAATTCCCAAAGAATATAACTCTCAATTATTTTTCCTAGACTCAAGGACATTTCAAAAGATGGCAAGGTCCAGAGTTATTCCTTAGATTTTTTTCGGGGCTTAGACAAATTTTGACTTCAGGACTCAATAGGCACTACATTCAACCTTTAAAGGCAAAGCCCCGTCAACGGGGACTTGAGAAGCTTAAGTAGATGGGGTCTTGCACCACTGGGCCTGAGACCCTTAGTTACTCAGGTCTTTTCCCCAGGCCAGCAACTGAATCATCTTCTATTCCCACTTTGTCCCTCCTACAGTCTTCAACTTCTGGGATCTTCTCAGAAAAACTAAGAAAAATTCCAGATGACTCTATCTTGAGGTGATTCTTCACCATCTGCTTAAATATCTGCCATGAAAGTTAAAAAGAAAAGACTTGATGCCGAGTTGTTCTTCCAGTTCTAAAACGATCAGCAGCATCTCTCTCTCCTCTTTTCCATCCCAACTTAATACCTTGTCTTTTGCCTGTTCTGTGGAGGCTCAGCATCTTGAGGCAGATAATAAAGCCATGATAATTTATGAATAAAGAAATGACTGTATTGTGGTCTATATGCCAATAAAAGAAAGAGATGCCCAAAGAGAGATGAGTCACAGATGAGAGAAACCAAATAAAATAAATTAACATATCTTAGAATACAGGCCAAAAAAGAAATTTAGCTCTTGATATTTCCCATCCTCACTCCTCTGCCTCCAATTTTTTTTTTTTTTTTTTTTTTTTTGTTAAGGAGACATTATTTTCATAATCTCAGTCAGCCAGCAAGAGTTTGTCATAATGTTAGGGAATTCTTTTTACTAAGGTTTTTGTAATAGGTTAGTTTCAACTAAAAGTGACAAAAACTTTAGTTCAAGGAGTTTAACAAGAAAGAAAGAAAGAAAAAGAAAGAAAGAAAGAAAGAAAGAAAGAAAGAAAGAAAGAAAGAAAGAAAGAAAGAAAGAAAAAAAGAAAAGCAACCAGAAGGTATTCTATGGGTTTAAATGACTGGGAATTCCAAATGTAGATGTTTAGGCATAGCAGGATCAAGGCCTTTGAACAAGATTGTCAAGGCTCTTTGTCCTTTTTCCATACCTTAGCTTCACATGCCTTTGCTTGTCTTTGACTATTTTCTCAATTTCCTCTTTTGCAGTCTACATACTAAGAAGATGATTATTTTCAGGCCTTAGCCTATATGCACAGAGACTGAAATCCTAAAGGGAGAGGTATCTGCCCACTTATGAAAAAAAGTTTGATTGGCTTTACTAATCTCTTGAGTAATTTACTGTGAATTAAAAGATCCAGGACCATGACTGCTCAGACCTGAGGCAAATGTCCACGCCTGCAGCCAGGGCAGATGGGTATCATGAGTGACAGTACTCAGAATCACAGGAGTGGGGGGCCATTCTCCAAACAGCAAACAAAACAGTAGACCTCCATTTCATTTCCTTTATATTCTTTTTTTTTTTTTTAGACTTTGTTTATTTATTCACGAGAGGCACAGAGAAAGAGACAGAGAGACAGAGACATAGGCAGAGGGAGAAGCAGGCTCCCTGTGGGGAGCCTCATGTGGGTATCGATTCCAGGACCTCCGGGATCATGACCTGAGCCAAAGGCAGACGCTCAACCACTGAGCCACCCAGGTGCCCTCTTTATATTCTTTTTTATCGGTTCTTAGGATGACTATGTTTTCTGCTGAGATTATGTATAACAAGGGTTTTTGGTCATTGGGGGATGGGGAGGGGATAGAAATATCATCATCATCAGGAAACTAATTTTGTTTTCATCCTTTCTCCTTGTAAAGGGCTAGCTTGTTGCCACGGAAGGAAAACAGGTGTCATTTGCAGATACTTGTTAATGTTTTTTCTCCTTACTATCCTGTGCACTGATTATGTGGGAATAAGAGAAGCATTGATATTGCTTTATGCTCAGAGTGACAAGACAAATATTCTGAAGTACTTGTAAATATATTGATTTCTCCTGGATACAGGGTTATTAAAAGGTACATTCAGACTGTCTCACAGAACAAATGGGTATTTCTTCAGGACCTCTTTTGTCTTCTTTCTCTCTTTCTTCCTTTTTTTCAATTTTTTTTTTAAGATTTTATTTATTTATTCATGAGAGACAGAGAGAGAAAGAGGCAGAGACACAGACAGAGGGAGAAACAGGCTCCATGCAGGAAGCCTGACATGGGACTCAAACCCGGACCCCAGGATCACTCCCTGAGCCAAAGGCAGAGGAGGCTCAAACACTGAGCCACGCAGGCATCCCTCAAGATTTTTTTTTTTTTTTAATTTTTAAGTAATCTCTACACCCAGTATGGGTCTGGAACTCACAACCTCAAGATCAAGAGTCACGAAATCCACTGACTGAGCCCGTCAGGAGCCCCTCAGGACCTCTTTTGAAAGTGAGCACTTAGTAAGTTTATTCACCTTTATAGTGTGTATATTCACTAAAGCTCATTTTCCATCAATTTATCTTGCCATAAAGAAAGAGAAATAGAGATAACTAGCCAAAAATCCACATTGGCCAATCTTTTTGATTCATGTAACCCTGATTTCCAGTCTTTTGAATCTGTTTTTGGTTGTATCAGCCTTTTAGACAAATGTCTTCTGAAAATTTAAGAAAAGTCCAGGGAGCTTGGATCTCTCTTTACTAGCAAATTTCCACCCCTCAGGGATAGTAAACTTTAAGCCAGAGCTGCCCCCAGCCAATTCTAAATCACACTTTCAAGTTGATCTAACTACAAATGAGCTCAGTCTGTCTACTTTCTTTGAATATAACTAACCTAATCCTCATCCCAGCCTTCACTACCCCTTCTTTCTCCAAGGATTACCCCAGATCTCTTCTACTTCTTTCTCACACACAGCCCACGTCTGCTCCTCCAAGGTGCAGTTGTATGCTGGAGGCTCTCCAGAGCCACTTGTGTGCATGACTGACTTCCCAATGATGACTTCAGTGATGTCACAATGGCAGCTTGAAATCTACTATTGTAGAGGACTTGTACCCCCTGGAAACTGGAATTGGCAACACTACGAATCAGAGCTGTTTTTTTTTTTGTTTTTTTTTTTTTTTTTGAGCTGTTTGGTTTTTGTGTTTGAGAGCTGGCTGTTAAATCATTGCCCTTGATGTACCATTCAAAACGTTGATCAGGAATGATTCTGGTTGCATGTTGACATCACTCGGATTTGCCCTTTCTTTCACTGTAATAGCCACAATGTTAAAAAAAGGATCATCGTAGTATCTTGCTTAGTGTATGTGATAGGGAATCCCCAGTAAATGCTACTTTAGAGCATATTGACAGCATAGGCATTTGGATATGCGGAATGTGTGCCCGGGTATTTCTTTGCACATTGCAGCAGAGAAAGGCAGGAACACCTAGCGAAGAGAGCACTAGTTTAGGAGTAAGGATGTCTCCATTTCAATCTTAGTACACAACATATAAAAACTGTGGGAACTCTGGGATCAGATGATGCTAGTTTTGAATCCCCCTTGTCTCTAATTATCTGTGCAGCCTTTACCAGGTTACTGACCTCAGCTTCCTCATCTGTTAAATGGACTTAGGAGTTGCTTTGTACTTATTTTCAAAAATTAGGAGGGTCAAATGTTTTAAGAGATGCTAAGTATGTGGACCATAGTCTCTAAATAAAAGGCAGCTATGATCATTCTTCCACTAGTCGATTGTGTGGTTTAATCTTCCTAAGTTTCACAGACTTTAACTATGCCTGTAAAAGCAAAAGGATTGGTTTGGGGCTCTTTTAAGAGGTCTTTTTATTTTGAACAAAATTCTTTGTGCCTGAAGTCCCTTGTTCTAAGAAACAGGTAGCACACTAACGCCAATCTTCTTCGGTGAACAAAATCCCTCCTTTCCAGTCTCACAGCTCCTAGCTCAGGCCCCCATCATCTGTACAGCAAGTTCCCAACCGGTATCCCTGGCATCTGGCTCTACTTTCCTCTTCCCAGACTTCCCCTGGCCATCCTAAGACAAACAGTCCAATAGAAAGACAAATTTGATTATGTCACTCCCTTTCTTTAAAATCTCCGCTGGAGTCATTTTACCTACAAGATGAAAGCCAAACTTCCCAGCAAAATCTCTAGTCCTTGACATTCTTGCCCCTAGTTTCCTATTGGACGATCTTAGTTTCATATCACAACACTATCTCAGGAACCCTTCATGTAATCAGATTGAACTGTTTCCTAAACATAACCGTGGCAGCCTTTCTCAACTTGAGACATTGCTGGTATAGTTTCTTCAGCCCAAAGTGCACCAACCATCCCGTCCCTTTGTTTTCCTGGGATACTCCTACTCCTGTTTCAAGACCCACCTCACAAGTCAAGTTGGCTTTTAAGCCTTCCCGGAGCCACCTGGGCGGTGTTAGTCATGCTGCTTCTGTATTCCTACAATGCTAGCACTCACCTCTTTGAATTATATTTATCTGTTTGTAAGTCTGGCTCCTCCACTGAAACAGTGACTCCTTAGAAGTGATGTACCACAAGTCTGGAGTCAGACTGTCTGGTTTACAAACCCCTGCACCAGCACACACTATATATATGAGCTTGAGGAAGCCACTCAGCTTCTTTAATCTCAAGTTTTCTCACCTATAAAATGAAATGCTCCATCATAAAAGTCCTCATAATAATTAAAAGAGAAAATGCATGTAAGGCTCCTACCCGTGTATCTGCCATACATTAAGGGCTGATGAATATTATACAAGATAATGTTTTTGATGGTAACGATAGGGGAGGTAGGAGAGCTAGGAGCGTGGCAGGAGGAGAGAGAGTGATGAAGAAAAAAAAGAAAGCAAGCAGCACACTTAACTTTGCAGTCCTTGGACCACTTCCCAGTGTCTGGCACCTAGGAAGTGTTCAACGCATGTTTCTTGGTTGAATGTTGTGCTACTTTACAGCACAGCTGAAGTGATAGTTACCAGCTCTTTTCTCATATGTGAGTCCTGGATTTTGAATGAACTTTCCGGATGCCAGCAGCTGCGGTGCTGATGGAGAGGGGGAGTAGAGGAGGACAAGGAGGGGAGGAGAGAGAAAAGGATCGTATTGGGAGTGCACAGGACAAGGCAAATTATCCTACTTTCCAGTTTTGTCTAAGTATTTCTACTGTTTTTGTTATTAGGAACTAAAACAGCCTTCAGGAAAAAAAAAAAAAAAGTGAAGAGGTGCTGGATTCCCAGACTGCCGAGCAGCCCCACCGCTAGGCACCACCTGGGTCTAAGGACAGTCAAAGCAAACTTCTTTGATGTGCTTGGAGAGCCCGAGGGCAAAACAGCAAGCAACCCAGCAAGGGGTTGGAATGCAAGGGGCCTGGAATGAAAATGTGTGTTCCCGCGGGGGACCCAGGGGGTGGAGGGAGGGACACAGCTCACTTAATAATGAAACCCTTGGACTAGAAAGGACTGGAACATGGGGAGTGCAAGGCATGAATGGAATAGCTTCCTCTGAAGGCCTTTATGCAGATAAAAACCTGATGCCCAGGACTTAAAAACTGATAGACAGTCGTTCAATTAATCCAAAAGACCAGGGAATTATGCTAGGGGTGCAGTGAGGGTGGCAAGTGAGAGAATAAATTGGGGCAGAAGAACGAGAAGGTAGAGAGAGAAGCAGTGCTACTGCATTGATTACAAAGAATAAGAAGGGGTAAAAAAAAAAAACTGCTCTCTTGTTTTCATTAAATAACGGATGTTCCCCGAACCAGCAGTGGCGGATGATTTGCTTTTGCACTTGGTAGTAAAAAACAAAACAAAACAAAACAAAACAAATAAAATAAAATATAAAATATAAATAAAATAAATAAAATATAAATGAAATGAAATAATAAAATAAATAAAATGAAATAATAAAATAAGTAAAGTAAAAAATAAAATAAATAAAATGAAATAACATAAATAAAATAAAGTAAAATAAAAAATAAAAATAAAAATAAAATGAAATAAAATATAAATAAAATGAAATAATAAAATACATAAAACAAAGTAAAATAAAAAATAAAATAAAATAAAAATAAAATGAAATAAAATAAAATATAAATAAAATGAAATAATAAAATAAATAAAATAAAGTAAAATTAAAATAAATAAAATGAAATAATAAAATAAATAAAATAAAGTAAAATAAAAAATAAAATAAAATGAAATAAAATATAAATAAAATGAAATAATAAAATAAATAAAATAAAATAAAAAATAAATTAATTAATTAAATAAAATAAAATATAAATAAAATGAAATATAAAATATAAATAAAATAAGTAAAATAAAATAAAATAAATAATAAAATAAATAAAGTAAAATAAAATAAAGATAAAATAAATAAAATAAAATGAAATAATAAAATAAATAAAATAAAATAATAAAATAAATAAAATAAAATAAAATAAAATAAAATAAAATAAAATAAAATAAATGAAATGAAATAGGGGATCCCCGGGTTGCTCAGCGGTTAGCGCCGCCTTCAGCCCAGGGCGTGACCCTGGAGACCGGGGATCGAGTCCCGCGTGGGGCTCCCCGCGTGGAGCCTGCTCCTCCCTCTGCCTGTGTCTCCGCCTCTCCCTCTCTCTCTGTGTGTCTATCATGAATAAATAAATAAATCTTAAAAAGCAAAAAAGAAATGAAATACAATAAAGGTAGGGAGGAAAAAAAAGAAGGAAAGAACAAGGAAAAGAGCGATGCTTTCGTCGGGCTCCCCCCTGCGCCTCCGGCCCTCGCCGCCCCCCCGCCCTTCCTGCAGAGCCGAGCTGGTGTGGAGCGCAGCCCGCGAGGCCGGGAAGCTGACCTGCTCCCCCCGCCCCCCCCCCCCCCCCCCCCCCCCGCGCCGCCTCGCACACCCGCTGCGGCCCCGAGGGCGCGTCGCTGCAGCTGGAGCCTGGCCGGGCGCTGCGATCCTGGGCCTGAAGCCGCGGAGGGAGTCCTGTCCGCGCCCCGGGCGGGGGGCGCCCCGGGGTCCTACCCCCGCGGGAAGGGCCACCGCGCCTGCTGTCGGTGACGGTGACGAGCTGTCCTGACTCCTGCCCCGAAGTGGGGGGACTGGCCTCCACGGAGGAATGCCCCCCCCCCGCCCCGCGGGCGTTGAACAGAATACGCAAGTACCCTGTGGTTCTTTTATTATTATTTTTTTTTTAGATTTTATTTATTTATCCATGAGAATGAATGAATGAATGAATGAATGAATGAATAATAAATAAATATTTATTCATGAGAATAAATAAGTAAAGAGAGAGGCAGAGACACAGGCAGAGGGAGAAGCAGGCTCCCTGCAGGGAGCCCAGATGCAGGACTCATCCCTCGACCCTGGGGTCATGACCTGAACCGAACAACTGCAGGTGCTCCACCTCTGAGCCCCCCAGGCGTCCCTACTGTGTGGTTCTTGTCATTATCATGGGCAGGTTTTCCCAAAGAAGTCCGAGGTTTTCCCAAAATTTTGCCTGGCAATGCTCCCAGTAGCCCCACTTAACCTTATAACCCCCCATTACAGATGGATTTATTTTCCAGATAATACTGTCTACCCATGATGATCCCACTTAAAGGGATACCTGAACCTCCCAAGGATAAATGCAACTACCGTTACCCAAAGGAATTCTCCGGAACCAGGAATAGGTGACTCTTGGAAGGTTGCAGCTTGAATGGCTCCTCTCACAACTGGAGACAGCCTTGTGAAATACCTGACAAAACGGCCCGAATTGGTTGCACAAAGTGAGAGGCCTGCTCATCTCTGAGTGGTTCCGGGAGATTGTGTTATGTGTGGGTGAGACTACTGATCAAGGCATAACTGATACATAGAAAGTTACAGAACTGATGGGGGAAACGACATCATAAGAAATCCTTGGACAATATCTGAAAGGGAGCATTTAATTCTCTGCCACTTCAAGCAAAAGGAACGGTTGAGCTTTCACAATGCCTGTACATTACCCAGTCAGCCAATAAAATAGAATCCCCACTCAGGCAATTAGAGGAGATCGCAGGGTTGCAGTTGCAGTTGGGATTTTTAGCTTGGTTAAAGCAAATAAAATACTGTAGAAGAAATGAAATCAAACTTGTTGAAACTTGGATTTGCAGAAATATAAGGTAGCTTGGAGAAGATGAATTCAGGTGGAAAATGACCTTTTTATTATGTTCAGGAAGGCATTAGAATGTCAGGAGAAATGCTGGGAAGGAGATTTATTACTATAAGCACAGTTGACAAGTTCCATTTTGTTGAGTATCTTGGATGGAGGAAGGAAACCCGCATTTCAGGAGGCGATTAAAAAAAGCTCTGCAAAGTGCTCAGTAATCCAAGAAGACTGGAGTGGGGAAGGGACGTGTTGCTCTTGGTCTCTGAGAGGCTCCAGGAAGCCTCAAAGGACCCCTCTAGTTCACCACACATTTGCCTGTTCCTTGTCAGACTATTTGTACCAGGGGGATTCTGTGAGCTCTGAGATGGGAGGGATACAATGTGTGCGTGTACTTGTGTGCATGTGTGAGTGTGTATATATACTTATATATTCAGAGATTCAAAGTAAATATATGGACATATATAGTCAAATATCTATATGTGTGTCTATATTCAGAGATTTAGAGGGCATTGTCAAAAATATAAATTATTTTTTGTACTAAAGTGAAGTAATAGGTAGCTATTGTTTTATATTTTGAAGGCCATGTCCATTTGAGATATATACACACCTATGTTGCCTTGAGGGCTAGCATCCCCATTTTAAGATGAGGAAATGTGGATAAAATAAGGGAAATGAGGGATGCCTGGGTGGTTGAGTTGGTTAAGCATCTGCCTTCAGCTCAGGTCATGATCTCAGCGCCCTAGGATGGAGCCCCATGTTGAGTTGGGCTCTGAACTCAGTGGGCGTGAAGGGGAGTATGTTCCTCCCCTCCTCTCTCTGCCCCTCTCCCTTTACCCCACTCGTACACACTCTTTTTCTCAAATAAATGAAATGTTTGAAAAAAATAAGGGAAGTGATTTTCCCATTGTCCTTTTCACTTTGTCACAAAATCATTCACAGTATTTGTGATTCATAAGCATGAGCTTTAAAACCACATGGACTTCAACACAATCTCCCCCCACACCCCTGCTCTTTTTTGAGTAGGTCCATTATGGATTCCAATGTGGGGCTTGAACTCATGACCCTGAGATCAAGACTGAGCTGAGATCAAGAGTCACCTCACCAACTTAGCCACCCAGGGGTAACACAGCCCTTTATTTTATTTTTATTTATTCATGAGAAACACAGAGAGAGAGAGAGGCAGAGACACAGGCAGAGGCAGAAGCAGGCTCCCTGCCAGGAACCCGATGTGGGACTCAAACCCCAGGACTCCAGGATCACGCCCTGGGCTGAAGGCAGGGGCCGCTGAGCCATCCAGGCGCCCCAACACATCCATTTTCTAAACCATCTCCCTCTTTCCTTTTTAGTTTGAATATTTAATTGAAATTCTGTTAAAATTTTCAACAATTCTCCATACATGCTCACTTCCTGTTCTTTTTCTTTGTTTTGTTTTTCTCCTTAGCACTTTTATTTAATGCACTTTGCATTTTACATGTGCAGCTTGGTTTTTTGCACATGCTTTTCTGCTCCAGGGAATACATTCAGTGAAGGGAAGGAATTATTTTCAGTGTGGAGGGGGGGGAGGGAATGCAAGTGGGGACTACTTTTTATTCTGTTGTATTCCCAGTGCCAAAAAAAGTACTTAGCAAATAGTAGGCACTCAGTAAATATTTGTTAAATGAATACACATATGCGTGAATGAACGAGTGCTTGAAAATGGTCCATTTGTCCATTTGATTCTGAGTAGCATCTTTCTGCTACTGCTTTTTGTAATCAATGGGCTCTAATTAATTACTTATAAGAAAAATAATAAAAATAAGCTCATTGAAGATCCCTGGACACTTGATAGGGAGATGATATTCCTGCCTTGTTTCCCTTAGTTCTGAGAATCAACAAAAGGCAGTGTTTGGATTCTGACTCCAGATCTCCAAACGATGTCTCTGCTCTGGGCAGGGAGTATTTTTGTATGTCTAGTGTCTTTGCTGCTTCCTACTCTCCCTTCATTTTGCTCTCAAATGTTCACAACCCTCAGGAAACACCCCCTGCCTACACTCAGCCAGGAATGTATTTTTCCTGGACCAGTGCCTTTTACTTTGGATCTTTCCAGACTTTTTCCTCCCTCATTAAATTTTACCTGTCCTTTTTTCCACTCTCTCTGATGTCTGCTTTCTGTACAGTTTTATGCTTCCTAGGTAATATATTTTTATTTTGTTAGAATCAAGTAGTCTCAGAATGGGAAGGCCACGTATTATGGCTTCTCTCCTAGTGAAGCCAATCTTTCTAGAACATTGGCCAGTGAAAAGCTCTGTGTGGAAGATTTCAGTCTCTGGACATAAGACAGATGTGCTTTCTGCCTTTTACAAATTATGTGACTTTGGGCAACTTACTTAACATCTGTAAGCTCCAGGCCCTTCATTCAAGAATGACGTCAAAATAGATCTTTTCTCCTAGGGCCACTGTGAATATTAAATAGGAAAATTCGGAGGAGGGGAAGATGGCGGGAGAGGAGGGTCCCCAAGTCACCTGTCTCCACCAAATTACCTAGAAAACCTTCCAATTATCCTGAAGATCTACGAATTCGGCCTGAGACTTAAAGAGAGACCAGCTGGAACGCTACGGGGAGAAGAGGTCGCGCTTCTATCAGGTAGGAGGACGGGGACAAAGAAATAAAGACACCAAAGGCCTCCGAGGGGGAGGGGCCGCGAGGAGCCGGGCTGAGGCCGGGGCGAGGGTCCCCAGGACAGGAGAGCCCCGTCCCGGAGACGCAGGAGCTGCACCGACCTTCCCGGGGGAAAGGGGCTCGCGGGGAGTTGGAGCAGGACCAGGAGGGCGGGGATGCCCTCGGGCTCCCGGGGACAGTAACAGACACCTGCGCCCCGGGAGAGTGCGCCGAGCTCCCTAAGGGCTGCAGCGCGCACGGGGGACCCGGAGCAGCTCGGGGGGCTCGGGGGCGGCTCCGCGGAGGGGGCTGCGGGGGGAGCAGCTCGGGGGGCTCGGGGGCGGCTCCGCGGAGGGGGCTGCGGGGGGGAGCAGCTCGGGGGGGCTCGGGCAGAGGAAGAGGCTCCGTGCGGAGGGGGCTGCGGGGCGGGAACAATTAAAAGACCTTGAAGATAGATTAAGGGAAATAAACGACGGCCTGAGGAAGAAAAACCTACGTTTAATTGGTGTTCCCGAGGGCGCCGAAAGGGCCAGAGGGCCAGAATATGTATTTGAACAAATCCTAGCTGAAAACTTTCCTAATCTGGGAAGGGAAACGGGCATTCAGATCCAGGAAATAGAGAGATCTCCCCCTAAAATCAATAAAAACCGTTCAACACCTCGACATTTAATTGTGAAGCTTGCAAATTCCAAAGATAAAGAGAAGATCCTTAAAGCAGCAAGAGACCAGAAATCCCTGACTTTTATGGGGAGGAGTACTGGGGTAACAGCAGACCTCTCCACAGAGACCTGGCAGGCCAGAAGGGGCTGGCAGGATATATTCAGGGTCCTACATAAGAAGAACATGCAACCAAGAATACTTTATCCAAAAAGGCTCTCATTCAAAATGGAAGGAGAGATAAAGAGCTTCCAAGACAGGCAGCAACTGAAAGAATATGTGACCTCCAAACCAGCTCTGCAAGAAATTTTAAGGGGGACTCTTAAAATTCCCCTTTAAGAAGAAGTTCAGTGGAACATTCCACAAAAACAAGGACTGAATAGATATCATGATGACACTAAATTCATATCTCTCAATAGTAACTCTGAATGTGAACGGGCTTAATGACCCCATCAAAAGGCGCAGGGTTTCAGACTGGATAAAAAAGCAGGACCCATCTATTTGCTGTCTACAAGAGACTCATTTTAGACAGAAGGACACCTACAGCCTGAAAATAAAAGGTTGGAGAACCATTTACCGTTCGAATGGTCCTCAAAAGAAAGCAGGGGTAGCCATCCTTATATCAGATAAACTAAAATTTACCCCAAAGACTGTAGTGAGAGATGAAGAGGGACACTATATCATACGTAAAGGATCTATTCAACAAGAGGACTTAACAATCCTCAATTTATATGCCCCGAATGTGGGAGCTGCCAAATATATAAATCAATTATTAACCAAAGTGAAGAAATACTTAGATAATAATACACTTATACTTGGTGACTTCAATCTAGCTCTTTCTATTCTAGATAGGTCTTCTAAGCACAACATCTCCAAAGAAACGAGAGCTTTAAAAAATACACTGGACCAGATGGATTTCACAGATATCTACAGAACTTTACATCCAAACTCAACTGAATACACATTCTTCTCAAGTGCACATGGAACTTTCTCCAAAATAGACCACATGTTGGGTCACAAATCGGGTCTGAACCGATACCAAAAGATTGGGATCATCCCCTGCATATTCTCAGACCATAATGCCTTGAAATTAGAACTAAATCACAACAAGAAGTTTGGAAGGACCTCAAACACGTGGAGGTTAAGGACCATCCTGCTAAAAGATGAAAGGGTCAACCAGGAAATTAAGGAAGAATTAAAAAGATTCATGGAAACTAATGAGAATGAAGATACAACCATCCGAAATCTTTGGGATGCAGCAAAAGCAGTCCTAAGGGGGAAATACATCGCAATACAAGCATCCATTCAAAAACTGGAAAGAACTCAAATACAAAAGCTAACCTTACACATAAAGGAGCTAGAGAAAAAACAGCAAATAGATCCTACACCCAGCAGAAGAAGAGAGTTAATAAAGATTCGAGCAGAACTCAACAAAATCGAGACCAGAAGAACTGTGGAACAGATCAACAGAACCAGGAGTTGGTTCTTTGAAAGAATTAATAAGATAGATAAACCATTAGCCAGCCTTATTAAAAAGAAGAGAGAGAAGACTCAAATTAATAAAATAATGAATGAGAAAGGAGAGATCACTACCAACACCAAGGAAATACAAACGATTTTAAAAACCTATTATGAACAGCTATATGCCAATAAATTAGGCAATCTAGAAGAAATGGACGTATTCCTGGAAAGCCACAAACTACCAAAACTGGAACAGGAAGAAATAGAAAACCTGAACAGGCCAATAACCAGGGAGGAAATTGAAGCAGTCATCAAAAACCTCCCAAGACACAAGAGTCCAGGGCCAGATGGCTTCCCAGGGGAATTCTATCAAACCTTTAAAGAAGAAACCATACCTATTCTCCTAAAGCTGTTTGGAAAGATAGAAAGAGATGGAGTACTTCCAAATTTGTTCTATGAGGCCAGCATCACCTTAATTCCAAAACCAGACAAAGACCCCACCAAAAAGGAGAATTACAGACCAATATCCCTGATGAACATGGATGCAAAAATTCTCAACAAGATACTGGCCAATAGGATCCAACAATATATTAAGAAAATTATTCACCATGACCAAGTAGGATTTATCCCTGGGACACAAGGCTGGTTCAACACCCGTAAAACAATCAATGTGATTCATCATATCAGCAAGAGAAAAACCAAGAACCATATGATCCTCTCATTGGATGCAGAGAAAGCATTTGACAAAATACAGCATCCATTCCTGATCAAAAATCTTCAGAGTGTAGGGATAGAGGGAACATTCCTCAACATCTTAAAAGCCATCTACGAAAAGCCCACAGCAAATATCATTCTCAATGGGGAAGCACTGGGAGCCTTTCCCCTAAGATCAGAAACAAGACAGGGATGTCCACCCTCACCACTGCTATTCAACGTAGTACTGGAAGTCCTAGCCTCAGCAATCAGACAGCAAAAAGACATTAAAGGCATTCAAATTGGCAAAGAAGAAGTCAAACTCTCCCTCTTCGCCGATGACATGATACTCTACATAGAAAACCCAAACGTCTTCACCCCGATTGCTAGAACTCATACAGCAATTTGGTAGCATGGCAGGATACAAAATCAATGCCCAGAAACCAGTGGCATTTCTATACACTAACAATGAGACTGAAGAAAGAGAAATTAAGGAGTCAATCCCATTTACAATTGCACCCAAAAGCATAAGATACCTAGGAATAAACCTAACCAAAGATGTAAAGGATCTATACCCTCAAAACTATAGAACACTTCTGAAAGAAATTGAGGAAGACACAAAGAGATGGAAAAATATTCCATGCTCATGGATTGGCAGAATTAATATTGTGAAAATGTCAATGTTACCCAGGGCAATGTACACGTTTAATGCAATCCCTATCAAAATACCATGGACTTTCTTCAGAGAGTTAGAACAAATTATTTTAAGATTTGTGTGGAATCAGAAAAGACCCCGAATAGCCAGGGGAATTTTAAAAAAGAAAACCATATCTGGGGGCATCACAATGCCAGATTTCAGGTTGTGCTACAAAGCTGTGGTCATCAAGACAGTGTGGTACTGGCACAAAAACAGACACACAGATCAATGGAACAGAATAGGGAACCCAGAAGTGGACCCTGAACTTTATGGTCAACTAATATTCGATAAAGGAGGAAAGACTATCCATTGGAAGAAAGACAGTCTCTTCAATAAATGGTGCTGGGAAAATTGGACATCCACATGCAGAAGAATGAAACTAGACCACTCTCTTTCACCATACACAAAGATAAACTCAAAATGGATGAAAGATCTAAATGTGAGATAAGATTCCATCAAAATCCTAGAGGAGAACACAGGCAACACCCTTTTTGAACTTGGCCATAGTAACTTCTTGCAAGATACATCCACGAAGGCAAAAGAAACAAAAGCAAAAATGAACTATTGGGACTTCATGAAGATAAGAAGCTTTTGCACAGCAAAGGATACAGTCAACAAAACTAAAAGACAACCTACAGAATGGGAGAAGATATTTGCAAATGACGTATCAGATAAAGGGCTAGTTTCCAAGATCTATAAAGAACTTATTAAACTCAACACCAAAGAAACAAACAATCCAATCATGAAATGGGCAAAAGACATGAAGAGAAATCTCACAGAGGAAGACATAGACATGGCCAACACGCACATGAGAAAATGCTCTGCATCACTTGCCATCAGGGAAATACAAATCAAAACCACAATGAGATACCACCTCACACCAGGGAGAATGGGGAAAATTAACAAGGCAGGAAACCACAAATGTTGGAGGGGATGCGGAGAAAAGGGAACCCTCTTACACTATTGGTGGGAATGTGAACTGGTGCAGCCACTCTGGAAAACCGTGTGGAGGTTCCTCAAAGAGTGAAAAATAGAGCTGCCCTATGACCCAGCAATTGCACTGCTGGGGATTTACCCCAAAGATGCAGATGCAATGAAACGCCGGGACACCTGCACCCCGATGTTTCTAGCAGCAATGGGCACAATAGCCAAACTGTGGAAGGAGCCTCGGTGTCCATCGAAAGATGAGTGGATAAAGAAGATGTGGTCTATGTATACAATGGAATATTACTCAGCCATTAGAAATGACAAATACCCACCATTTGCTTCAACATGGATGGAACTGGAGGGTATTATGCTATGTGAAGTAAGTCAGTCGGAGAAGGACAAACATTTATATGTTCTCATTCATTTGGGGAATATAAATAATAGTGAAAGGGAATATAAGGGAAGGGAGAAGAAATGTGTGGGAAATATCCGAAAGGGAGACAGAACGTAAAGACTGCTAACTCTGGGAAACGAACTAGGGGTGGTAGAAGGGGAGGAAGGTGGGGGGTGGGGGTGAATGGGTGATGGGCACTGCGTGGGGGGCACTTGACAGGATGAGCACTGGGTGTTATTCTGTATGTTGGTAAATTGAACACCATTAAAAAATAAATTTATTTAAAAAAAAATAGGAAAATTCAGAGAGAGTGCATGGAATCATTGCTTACCAGTAGCTACCACTAATAAATATTATCTATGACTAATAATATCTTTGACAAATGGTCTTTCAGACTCCATTTCAATGCCATCAGTGTTGGAGAAGGAGATCACCACTTTCTTGAGTCACTCAGAATTCTATTTGAAGATGCATTGTCCACCTGCTATAAAGACCTTTATAACTAGCCTAACCTGCTCCCTTATAACTTCTATCCATTGGCCCCCAGTGTTTACTTGGAGAAACATAGTATACATATGTGTTGTTATGGACTGAACTCTGTGTCCTCTTAAATTCATATATTGAAGCCCTAACCCTCAATGTGATCTTATTTAGAGATGAGGTTTGGGCAAGTCATTAAATTTGGATAATGTAATGAGAATGGTGCTCTCATGATGGGATTAGTGACCTAAAGAAAATGGAAGAGACAAGAGAGCGCTCTCTGCATAAATACGCAGTGAGGAAAGGACAGGTGAATACACAGCAAAATGGGGGCCATTGCAAACCAGGAAGAGAGCTCTTACAAAGAACCAAATCTACTGGCACTTTGGCTTAGACTGCCCGGACTCTAAAATTGTGAGACATAAAATCTGGTTTTTAAGCCACCCAATCTATGGTATTTTGTTATAGCAGCCTGAGTTGACTAAGACATGTGTCCTCTCTTTCACAAGGAAATCTTTGAAATTTCTTTTTTTTTTTTTTTAAGATTTTATTTATTTGTTCATGAGAGACACACACACACACAGAGACAGACATAGGCAGAAGGAGAAGCAGGCTCCTCACAGGGAGCTCGATGTGGAACTCAATCTCGGATCCCAGGATCATGCCCTGAGCTGAATGCAGATGCTCAACCCCTGAGCCACCCAGGCATCCCAATCTTTGAAATTTCTAAATACAATAGCCCATCTCTATCTTCTTCATTTCAAGCTAAGATTTTCCAATTCCTTCCACTAACATTTACCTGTAGTGATTTCTCACCCCATCACCACTGACTGCTCTCCTCATGATAACATATAGTTTACCTCCGTGCCTCTTTATGAGCTAAATGAGAAAAAGATTCAATAGTCTAAGTGTTGTTTTAACCAGTACAGATTACAGGGAAGATATTATCTTCCATGATCTGAGCTTTCTATTCTTAGTAGAGGCTGAGATCTTATTAAATTTCTTGACAATCATGTCACACAGTTGGAGGTATGTCTAGCTTGTCAACAAGTTAGAAGTGGAGTAAGAACCCCATATCTTTTTCACATGAGACACTGATGAGCCAGGTTCAGCTTGTTCTGTACATGAGTAACCCAGCAGCAGTGTTTAATATTTATTTCTCTTCATTCACATTTAAGAAAACTCTGGAGACAATGCCTCTTCAACCTGTTGTTCCCAATCTTTTTTCTTTTTTCCTTTCAATACACATTAATGAATGTTCACATGAAATACAGATGCCCATGGGCACACCAATGATTATTTGAAATTTCTATCTGCCATTTTTAACTCCACTCTTTACTATTATGTGCAAAAAAGCACATCAGAATTTGAGTACCAAAGAACTAAATGTGAAAAGCAATAGCCTAAAGCTTTTAGAAGACTGCATTGATTAATATCTCCATGATGTTAAGGAAGAAAAGAATTCTTTCCACAGTGTCATAAAAGGAAGAAAGAAAGCACAGATAATGAAGGAAGAAGCGGAGACATGTGGTTTCATTAAAACAAAAGACATCACGAATCCACATAAACAGAATGACAGATATTTACAATATATATTTGACAAAAGACTAATGTGTTCCTCCAAATTATGAAGAATTTTTACAAGTTATCAAGAGAAAGGTGATCAATAGAAAAATGGGCAAAAAGACTTGAACATGTACGTCACAGGAGAAAAAACGTGTTTGGACAAAAATCATTTGAAAACATTTAGGTATAGTAATCAAGGAAATGTAACTTAAAACTCAATGAGATAGCTAGCATTTGATATCCACTAGAGCTGTAAGTTTAAATGCATAATAATATCAAATACAAGGGAACAGTTACAGTAATGAGAGTTCTCATACTCTAGTGATGAGATTGTCAACTGATAACAACCAGTCTGGAAAACATTTGGGCATGCAATAGTCAAAATAAAAGTAAGCATATGCTATATATCACATAGTAGAGAGACCAAGATGCTATAAAATAAAATCCCAGTGATGTTCGCCTTTCATATAATAATTCCTGACCTGAGACTAATTTTGAGGATGGCCTCTTCCACAGTCATTTGAGAACTCATCTATCGCATTAGCTGACTCTTTCTTAGGCCATTGTCTATATTGATTGGTATGGTCTATATCCTGAATTGCAGGCATATCAACGTCCCAGAGTGTGGAAAGGTGAATGACAGCATAAGGAAGTGCACATCAATTTGTTAAGGTCTAGACTAGAAAGTCTTACTTCCATTTCACTTAGACTACATTGATAAGAACTTAGCCACATGACTAAAAAATGGCTGTAAGAAGGCTAGGAAATGTCTTCTCTAGTGTTCTGTTTTTATAGAATAGGAAGAAAGTAGATAGAAATGAGCAATCTCTACCATACCCTATGACACAGCAATTTTATTTGTAGTTACGTACCCTAAAGACTTATTTCTTTTCTTTTTTTTTTAAATTTTTAAATTTATTTATGACAGTCACAGAGAGAGAGAGAGAGAGGCAGAGACACAGGCAGAGGGAGAAGCAGGCTCCATGCACCTGGAGCCCGACGTGGGATTCGATCCCGGGTCTCCAGGATTGCGCCCTGGGCCAAAGGCAGGAGTCAAACCGCTGTGCCACTCAGGGATCCCTAAAGACTTATTTCTAATGTGCACCTGAAGACATTGTACAGGGCAGCCCGGGTGGCTCAGCAGTTAGCGCTGCCTTCAGCCCAGGACGTGATCCTGGAGACCGAGGATCAAGTCCCATGTCAGGTCTCCTGCATGGAGCCTGCTTCTCCCTCTGCCTGTGTCTCTGGCTCTCTCTGTCTCTCTGTGTCTCTCATGAATACATAAATAAAATCTTAAAAAAAAAGAAGACATTGTGTAAAAATATTCATAGCAGCATTGTTGTAGTAACAAAAAAATCTGAAATTAATTAAATTATCCATCAAAAATGGACAGAATAGGGATCCCTGGGTGGCGCAGCGGTTTAGCGCCGGCCTTTGGCCCAGGGCGCGATCCTGGAGACCTGGGATCGAATCCCGCGTCGGGCTCCCGGTGCATGGAGCCTGCTTCTCCCTCTGCCTATGTCTCTGCCTCTCTCTCTCTCTCTCTGTGACTATCATAAATAAATTAAAAAAAAATAAAAAAAAATGGACAGAATAAGTGAAAGGAGATGTACAACAAACTACTATATAGGCACAAAAATAAACAAAGCTACCCATCAACATAGATGAATGTCACAGAAATGTTAAAAAGTAAGAAAGTCATAGAAGATACACTGGATGATTCTTTTTGCATAAAGTTTTTAAAAGGGGCAAAAATTTTAAAATGTAACGTTTAGGGATAACTACATGAGTGGTAAATGGAAGAAAAATAAGAGATAAAGTCTCAAAAGTCAGGATTATGAGTAGCTGTCTTTGTGCAGAAGGAAGTAGAAAAAATTCGGAAAAACCACTCATGCTACTAGCATTGATGTACTTATTTACTGGATGGTGACTACATAAGTTTCTTCTTTTCTGTATGTATATATTGAATAACCTTTTTCTGAAAAAAGCAAATTTAAAAAGTAAGCAATTTTTAAAACTCCGTATTTGAAGTACATGTTAACTAATTATTTGTGACATGTAGTTTGCAATACGTGTGTCAAAACAGCATAATCATTGTTTTACCCAGAAGATGAATTCATGGGGAAAATTTCAGCCATTCAGGGACCAGATGTCAGGAAAGACATTTTGGAGATGTTGGGGAATTCTCTTTCTTTCTTTCTTTCTCTTTCTTTCTTTCTTTCTTTCTTTCTTTCTTTCTTTTTTCTTTCTTTCTTTCTTTCTTTCTTTCTTTCTTTCTTTCTTTCTTTCGTCTTTTTCTTTCTTTCCTTAGATTTATTTTATTATTTTTATTTATTTATTTTTAAATATTTTATTTATTTATTCATGAGAGACAGAGAGAGTGAGAAGCAGAGACACAAGCAGAGGGAGAAGCAGGCTCCATTCAGGGAGTCCGTTGCGGGACTGAATTCTGGGACTCCAGGATCATGACCTGAGCCAAAGGCAGACGCTCAACCCCTGAGCCACCCAGGCATCCCTATTTATTTATTTTAGAGAGAGAGAGAAAGAGAGAGAGAGCATGAACATGAGTATGAACAGGGGGAGGAGAAGAGGAAGAGGAAGAGAGATAATCCCAGAGTCCCCGCTGAGTGTGGAGCCTGACATGGGCTCAATCCCAGGACCCTAAGATCATGACCTGAGCAGAAATCAAGAGTTGGACACTAAACTGACCAAGCAATCCCAGAACCTTAGTACTCTTTCTATCACATAACGCAAGCTCCATTTTTCTCTCTTCTGTCCTCCAGGTAGGTCAACTCATCCGTGCCCATCTGTGCACAAGTCATACAAGAAAGCATAAACTCTGTACTAAGTATATAACCAATAATTGTGATTTTAACAAGTAGCAAGCCTATGTTAATGTCCTCATTGATGCTTTGATGCAGCATAGTGATGGGAACATGGCTCTTGAATCAGAGTATTTGGGTTAATATCCTGGTTCCACCCTGTAACCACAGACAATCTTCTCAACATCACTACCTCTCCTCTCCTTTTCTTCATCTGTAAAATGGGGATAGTTTAATACATACTTTATAGAGGTTATTGGAGAGGTTAAATAATATAATGTATAATAATTTCATACATGCCTATTACATAGTAGGTACTTAAAAATGTTAAGTTAAAAAACACAATAATAGAAACCTTTTTTTCAGTTAGCAATTGGTTAATACTAAGAGATGTAGAAATGTAACACAGTGCCAGGCCAAATATAGAGTTTTTAAAAATTTGTTACATATGTGCAATAACTAGTTCTAACATGTGATAGTCCTGGCATGTAATGGGCACTCAATAAATCTTAGCTTCCTTTTATTTTAAGATATTTGGAAGCTTTGTCCTGTTTCTTTCAATATGTTATTATCCATGAATCTACTAATTAGAGTCACAAGTTATAATTAGGAGGTAGACTATCCTACAAGAGCAAGTCAGTCTCTCTAGAGAGTTGTAAATTTTTATTCTGAAATTTTTGTTTATGTCTGGAGGTCAGAATCCCAAGGGATCAACAGCGTGAAATAAAATAATATAAAATTAAATGGAACAACTATACATGCACTTTTATTACTATAATGGTATGTAACAGGAACTTAGTGAACTTTAGTTTTCTTTTCCTCGCTTGTATTTGCTTCAGATGCTATATAAAACACTGTCAATTTATCTTTGTCTTTGGAATTTGAGTTAGATTTTTGGAAATAGCTAAATGCTACTCAGAGCCAAGTATAGTGAATAATATAAATGAACAAGTTGAATAATACCATTTTTGGTCAAAAAGGGTTGTGATGAAATTAATGAGACATTTACTTGTACAAGCTTGTAAACCGGCTCTGAAAGCAATTCTAAAAAGGAGCTCCACACATGGTTTAGGCAGTGATAATATCTTTGGAATAATTTTAAAGACTCCTTTTCACCTCATCAAGCCATGTTGACTCCACCCACATGTGGTATAGCCATATCACTTATTAAGATATTGAAATAAACCTGTACCTATTACTAATAGCTCCTAACCTAAATTCCTCTGAATATGTTTTCCCCAACTTCAGCTGCCTTATCCGTACGTTAGGTTAACTCATGGAATAGCGAGGGGTCTCAAACTCACTTTAACACTACAGCTAGTGTCAATTTTGATTGGTTGTTGCTAGTGCCAATCAGTCTACTAATTGCTTTGAATGTTACCACTGTCCGTCATACTGTCTGACCAGCAATTTCATGGTTCTGGCAATGCTCATTTGGATGTTAAGCTTGGATAGTTTGTATAACATCAACAACAACATCTTTCTGAGGTGGATAGAACAGAAAATTAGAAGTTCTTCTGATCACTTTCAGAATTCATTCCTTAATAAGATGCCACACGCATTAGATTAAGACTTGAGAGATAGCTATCATCAGCAAATAAATGCTTTCTTGCTATTTGCAATACAGATAGGAAAGAATCTTAAATATTTCTGGAGTGAATTCCAACACCTTTATAGACATTAAAGCATAATTAATCCTGCCAAAGAAACTCCATGGGATTCCTCTGCATGATAAAAAAACAAGCAGGGTAAATTCCTAGATGCTTATATGGCAGATAGGACAGATCAATTAAATCTGGAGACGTGGCAGGACAAAAATCTGTGAAAATCCATTTAAGTATTTACGGTCCATTTACTTTCACAGTTTTCAGTTGTTCCCCATTGTACTCATCTCATTGATATTTTTATTGGGTCACAGAATGGTGACTGTTTCATGTTTGTCATAAATAACCCCACCTTATCGGGAATTTTCTATTAGGGTTTCGTTTGGCATTGATCGTGATTGCCAGCTATTTGCAGTAGATGATCATACACTCAGGTTGGAGCAGCAGCTTACCTACCTTAATCCCAAAGATGCTGTATTATGAAGTGAGCATGGTGTTAATACATAAGACATGTCATAAAATTTTTTTTTTGATTTTTAAAAATATGTTTCTTTATATACATTTCTGTCCCTTACATTTTACAGGAAAGCGAAAAAAGAAAAAAAGAAAAAACAAAAAACAATGGAAAATAGAACCAAAGAACTTTAAGATTGCCAGGTCTCCAGTACTTAACACAGTGCTTGGCACCTAAAGGCATTCAATCAACTATAGTTAGTGAGTGGAGAACTGTGTGGGCATAGAAACAATGTGCCTTAAGTACTTTGAACAGTTACAATTTTGGAAGTCTGGGCTGCAGACCCTGTGGTTAGCCCAGAGTGGAGCAGTCAAGGCCCCTGACCCTCCCCAGTTTAATTTCTAACTTGAAAGAACTGCATGGGATATGGTATATAGGATGTTTCTGGGCCATGTTGTCAAAGCTTTCTCGTATTGAAAAACAGAGTCGCTTTAAAAGCTATGGGGTGCAACAGTGTGCTAAAGATGTTTAAGTCCACACTTTTCTAGGATGCTGTGTTTGAAATAACTAGAGTAGGTGAATGAAACAAGGAGAAGGATGTGGAAACAAAAAATGATTTTATGTTTATTGCTAAAGGGGGTAATACCGTCCAGAGGTAGGGGGTTTTTACAAAGTGATCCAATCTAGGCTGTAATGTGGTTTTCAACAGAGCAACATGTTGAAGTATTATGAAACATTGTATGATTTTATTGATCTCTTTGAGACTTCAAATTTAATGTTTTCACAGTTGGTTATGGTTTCATTACTTGGATAAAACCAACTAGAATGCTGTATTAGTTATCTCATGATGTAGAACACATTCCCCTAATGCTTCATAGAAGTAAACATTTGTTATCTATTTTTTGTAGGTCATTGATTTGAGAGTGGCTTGGTTTAGCAGTTCTTAGTCTCCCATGAGGCTAAGTGAACATGTTGGCTGTAAAAATGTTGGTTACCATCATGTGAAGTCTTGACTGAGCCTGGAGGATTCCCCTTCAAGATGGTGCACTCACATGGTTAGCAGGTTGGTGCTTGTTGGCAGGTAGATACTACACTATCTACAGTATATATAGATCTATAGTATATACAGATCGATCTATCTATCATCTATCTATCTATCTATCTATCTATCTATCTATCTATCTATCTATCATCTATCATCATCTGTCTATATATACATGGCTGAAAAACTATAGATATGTATATAAATACATTTGTGTATATATATAGATATCTGTATAGTATACATAAATGTATATACACACATATATAGTATATACATAAAGTACAGATGTATATGAATATAAGTACATATTTATATTTCTATATAGTATATAGACATATACACCTAAAGATAAATATAGTATATATAGTATACATTGATGTGTATATATGTATGTTTATGTATAGACTATACAGAGTATACTATATATATCATATATATTTATATATACTATGAATGTAAACAGATACTATAGATATTGTATGTTGTAGATATATACTATATACTATAGATCTAAATAAATATATAGGTAAGATACTGTATTTTACCAAGTTTCTTGGTCTCTTTCAGGTGATTTAGCATATAATCACTGTTCTTATATACTGATTTTTTAGTTTGTTGCAAAATCAGCTTACTTTCAAATTCTGGGAAATATATTGGCTAAAATATCTTTTGGCCTTTTTTTTTCTTTTGGCCTTCTTAAATGATGCCCATACCCTGGATTAGTGAGTATGATTGCTCTGAGTGATCACTCCTACTGTGGGTATCTGAAATAATCATCAGAATCAGGTTTAGTACAAAGAGAAGAAGAAAATGTTTATCAAAATTTTTGCTTTTATTTTTGTTTTTTATTAGATATATTGGAACCGTAGAGGACAGAGATAGAATTCACAGTTTACTACTGTTTTTGAAACATGGATAAAGGGGTACCTGGGTGGCTCAGTGGTTGAGTGTCTGCTTTTGGCTCAGGTCGTGATTCTGGGATCCTAGAATCGAGTCCCATATTGGGCTCCCGCAGGGAGCCCACTTCTCCTTCTGCCTGTGTCTCTGCCTCTGCTTTTGTGTCTTTCATGAATAAATTAAAAAAAAAAGAAACAGGGATAAATATAGTTGTATATATATTTTTTATTTTTCTCATTTTTTATTTATTTAAATTCAATTAATCAACATATAATGTATTATTGGTTTCAGAGATCGAGGTCAGTGAGTGATTCATCAGTCTTACATAATAACCAGTGCTCATTACATCACTTGCCCTCCTTAATGTCCATCACCCTGTAGCAACCCTCAGTTTGTTTCCTATCATTAATTCTCTTATAGTTTGTCCTGATGCGGAACTTGATCCCAGGACCCCAGGATTGCACCCTGAGCAGAAGGCAGATGCTTAACCGCAGAGCCACCCAGGTGTCCCTGATTTCATCTTGTTTTATTTTTTTCCTTTCTTCCCCTATGATACTCTGTTTCTTAAATTCCACATGAGTGAGGTCATATGATAATTGTCTTTCTCTGATTGACTTATTTTGCTTAGCATGATATCCTTCCATCCACATCATTGCAAATGGCAAGATTTCAATTTCATGTTTTTGATGGCTGAGATATATATATCTCACATCTTCTTTATCCATTCATCGGTTGATGGACATCTGGGTTCTTTCCATAGTTTGGCTATTGTGGATATTGCTCCTATAAACATTGGGGTATGGGTGCCCCTTTGGATCACTACATTTGTACCTTTGGGGTAAATACCCAGTAGTGCAATTGCAGGGTTGTGGGGTAGCTTTATTTTCAACTTTTTGAGGAACCTCCATACTCTTTTGCAGAGTGGCTAAACCAGCTTGCATTCCCACCAACAATGTACAAAGGTTGCCCTTTCTCCACAATATAGTTGTATATTGATAAATCCCATTACATTATCTGAAAGACAAATCATGGTGTTCACTAGCTGTTAATTTGGCAATGTGCCAACAAGCAGATATGAGTCCACATATATGCACATGTTCATGTTAATCTACCAAAGCAATTGTAATAGATCATTTGTTCTCTCTAATGTAATTTCTTGTACTCAACTCTCAATCATCTACTTTAACAAAAAAGGGGCTGTGGCTTGGATAATTTTTAAAAATAATGACAATAATAATGGTAAAATATACTGAATACCTATAAACACTTTAACAAATTATTTAAATTAATGATGCTTAGCTATGATATTACACAGGAGTTTATTTTAAAATGTGTTTTCTCTATTATTTGAGTTGAGTTGCAATAAACTTTCAAAGTCCACTCCAATAAAAAGTGCTTTAGAATAATTAATACTTAAAAAAAATGACACAATAGTTAAAATGTATTGAGTATGCTTTGTGCCAGACCTGGTGCTACTTAATGTGTGTCATCTCATTTTCATGGTGGCTCTATGAGGTAGATCTACATTTCTCCATTATATTGAAGCTGAGATCCTAAAAAGTTGAGGAACTTGGTATCGCACAGCTAGCGAGTGATACGGTAGGCCAGCCTAATTCAGAACTGCAATATATGGTGTCATTAATTATATTGTTTTAGAACTCTTCAAATTCTGAATAAATGGGTGGTCAGAGAGAGGTAATTAAGAACCTTATGTAATGAGATAATCGTTCATCCCCAGATAATGTACAATCAGAGAGCTGATTTTATGTTTAAAGATAGCAAAAAAGAAAAAAGGAAAATAGACCTAACTAAATATATAAAGATGAGTCAAATATAATGATGGATGTTGGAGATGGATGTTAATGATGCATGTTGGAGAAGGTCATTGAGAAGACATGGCCACTGGTTGACCTTCGGACTGGACCCAGGCAATTAGAGGCTCCTCATAGCCTTCACTGCTTTTGGAATGTCTGTCTGCCCCCTGTTCCATAGCTGGAGCCATTTCCAGGACATAGCCTTAAGAGTAGGTGTTGCTGAGACCATCTGGGCTGAATACATGATTGAACTCAGTGAAGGCCTCTATATGAACTCTTAAGATTTTATGAGCAGATGATGAGATATAGTTGTCTTGGAGTTGCCCGAGACAAGGCTCGTATGTAAATACCTTTGCTCATTAAAACTGCCACCTACCAATCTGGAGAGATGTCCCTCTTCCTTCAGTCTCTTTTGCCCTTTGTCTATGGGGCCAGTTTGAGAAACAACAATTGGTGAGCCAGCCAGGATACCTAAGAAATGGGTGTTGGGAAAGAGGCATCCTGGGGGAAATCCCACATTGGCTACTGATCTCTCTGTTGGGAGGGATAGCCTGTATATTGTATGCCTGTGGACCTTGGTGTGAGTACAGGGATGCCCTGATAATGCCAGCTGGTCTAATGAGTTTATTTGATGAATTGTGCATGGTGCACTGAGGCAGAGAGGGAAATGATGGTGCTGCAGTGGATTGGCCTGTATGTGGGGAATTTGGTGGATCCTGATGCCCAGCTAGAGAGTGAAGTTTGAGTTGGAAGGCTGGAAGAAGATCTGAGATCAGAGAAGGACGTACTGGTGTCCACTACTCTGCTAGCTTTGGGGCTGGCAGACAAGGTGAGGGAGCAAGATAATAGGTTGAAGACCTTAGCTGACTGTTTTGCAAAGCTAGTAGGGTACAAGCTGCTGTGTATTAAGGTCCAAGCACTCGTAACAAAGCCTGATTGGGACACTAAGAGGTGGAATCCCTTGGAAAGTGAGGAGAGTGAAGAGGAGGATGTGATGGGCAGTGAAACAGACACAAAGCCTTGTGCAGACTGACCCCTAATACAAAGGGAAAGAAATGCCCCACAGTAACAATAGGGTGCAGCGCTTAAATCGGGAAATGTTCATGATGAGAGAATATACTCCAAGTTTATTGATATAGCTGCCAAGTTCCAGCAAAAAGCCAAGGAAACTATCCCGATGTGGTTGATATGGCTTTGGGATATGGGGGATGAGGGCATTTCTCTGGGGAGAAGGCAGATAAAATGGGTAACATCACCACACACTGCCCCCTGGAAACACCTGAATGGTTCTCAGAGGTTTAAGGAACACACTTCCTTATAGATTACATTACTCTAGCCTGCAGAAATGCTTGGCCCAATAAAGGGGGATCTCACTAGGCATGTGGGACCCTGGAAATCTATAGAGGTTGTATAACAAATCCTTAGGGTGTTGGGACTGAGACAGGCAACCTATGCCCCTGTATTTGAAGGCCCTGATCAGGCCACAGTCACTACAAGAATGAAAATCAGATGCACTAGCCTGCCCTCAGCACTTGATATTGGGGATCCATGCTGAGCTCATTGGTGGGATAAGACATTTATGATGCTGGGTAATCAATTGCTGATTTGGGGAAAACTGACAAATCCCAGTAACAGGTACAGGCTGTAGAAAAGGCCTGAGACAGAGAGGAAACTTGAAAAGCAAAAAAGCTACTTCAGTTGGTTGTGAAGGGTCTAATAAAGGTAACCCTGAAGCAAATGTGGTTTGATCTCATTGCTGCAGAAGTAGATCGGCAATCCAGTACTCCAGAAATAGACCCAAAGCTGGACTGGTCAGCCGATGGAAAGCCTTAAAACTTCGACAACAGTTCAGACCTGCCCCACCTGCCCATAACATCCCTGATGCCCTATCTCCTGCAGAGGCCTTGGGGATATTGGTCCTATGTGGGATAGGTTCTTCCCACACCCTTAGCATGGGATGCAGGACAAGATTGCCTCCAGGTGAAGAGCAGGTTGGAGGCAAATGGAGGCCTCATGTTGAGCTCACTATTCACTGGTTCTCTGGAAATAAAAAAAAAAGATGATAGCTCCTGTTGATATTGGAGTCAAATGTATCTAATACAAGGTAACTAACCCTGAGAAATTGTCTGCCCCCCTCAGGACCACCTGTGGGTTTGGAAGGGCAAACAGTATGGTCAGAAAGTTCCCTTTGACACTGCAAATTAGGTGTTCTCCCCCATGAGAATATGAGGCCTTATCTTTCTAATACCAGAAAACATATTGAGCGTTGATATCTTTCTTTTTTTTAAAAAAAGATTTATTTATTCATTAGAGACACACAGAGAGAGGCAGAGACACAGGCAGAGAGAGAAGCAGGTTACTTGCAGGGATCCTGATGTGGGACTTGATCCCCAGACCCGGGATCATGCCCTGAACCAAAGGCAGATGCTCAACTGCTGAGCCACCCGGGAGTCCCGAGTATTGATATCTTTCAAGACCATACTCTGAAAAATCTCTTCAGTAAAGTGCACCTTTGGGTTAGAGTAATCAAATCACTGCTGAAGAGAAGAGCCAACTGTGAACCAGTAAGTCTACTGAACCCACAAAAAATGTTAACTGTCAAATAATATCAATTTCCCAGAGGGGCATAAGGAAATTGGAGAAACTACCCAAGAAGTTCACTGAGTGGGCATTTTACACCCTGCCCCTCGTGCTTTCAACAACCTAGTATGGTGGATTAGAAAGCCAGATGGCTCACAGTGGATGGCTGTGAGCTCCTGGGAAGTGAACAAGGCAGTGCCTCCCATCCATGTAGCTTGCCCAGCATTGCCACCACCTTAGACACCTTGGCCATGGTCCTTCTTGTGTACCAGCCTATACTGGACTCAGCAAAAGCTTTTTCAGCATGCTCCTGGCTGCTGAGTCGCAAGATCAGCTTGCCTTCATGTGGGAAGGTCAACAGTGGACCTTTCAAGGGATTCCCCCAGGCTACACAGCCTTACGGTGTGCCATGGGATGGTAGCCTGAGATCTGTCTTGGTTTTCCTTCTTCACATCAGTAAAGTGGCTCATTGTATTGGTGATAATAATGTTAACACATGAAATCTTGCCTCTGCTGCAAGACACTGCAGACTTTGCTGGAATATCTGTGAGGGAGAGGAGAGGCAGTGGAACAGGGAAATCGAGGCCCAGGAACCATCATAAAGTTTTTGGGAGCATTGGTTGTATAAGGCTCATGTTGCCCTAGAAACTATGATTGATAAGGTATAAGTCTATCTAACCCCAAAGAACATGAAAGAGATGGAAGCCTTCAGTAGGGATTTGGGGGTTTTGGACGATATTTATTCCTCACTTGGGGCAGCACCTCTGTCCCTTATGCAGTTTGTAAAGGAAGGGCATATGTGGGCCTGGGGATCAGAGCAGCCAGCTGTCTTTGAGGAGGCAGAAATTCCAGTGATGCAGAGTAGACCTCTGGGCATCCCCCAAGCAAGGCTTGAATTTAAATTAGATGTACCTGTGACTGCAGAAAGATGGGGTGGACACCAACAGAGAACACAGAAGGAGAAGGAACCCCTAGGACTTCGGTCCTTGCTCCGGAAGGGGCAGAAATGTGATCTATCCCCATAGAGCAACGGCTCCTGGCAGAGTACACAGTGCTCCTCTAGGTAGAGCCTCCCGTGAGAGAGCCTATCATGGTAAGAATTTCCCTTCCAATCAGGGTGTGGGCTGAGGATATGTTCATTGACGGAGCTATACCATGACTCATACTCCTTCTTTGACTAAGTGACATGCATTTTTGCAGCAGAGAAGCAGCCTTTCCAGAAGCCCACTCTCTCTAGAAACACAGGTGCTACCAGGCCCTGTAGAGTACCTAGATCCTCCAAATGCCTCAGCCCCTCTTCCTGTGGTGGCCCCCGTGGCCTGCAGAGGGAGCAGGGGAAATTCCCACTGATGCCTGGTAAACAGATTAGTCTAGTTCAGGGCAACCTGCCCCCAGGGACTGCAGTCACTGTTCATCCCAACACCATCGGGATGGAGGACAGAGCAACCTGCAGCAGCCAGTGGGCTGGGGTCAGAGCAGACTGTCTGGTGGTCACTCCTGAGCGCTGGCCATGACTCCTTTGTGCAGATATTTGGGCTTTTCTAAAGGAATTAACTCTAAGACTTGGACAATGGGAAGCCAAAGGATAGATAATCATGAATAAGTCCTTGTGGGGTCAGGATATGTGGGAAGACATTTGGGTCTACCTGCAAGAACCTGATGTAGTCTTCACTCTCTTCCATGTCCCAGCTCATAAGGCATTGACATTCTCTGGCAATCTGAAAACTGATATCCTAGTTTGGTACAAACCTGGGCAATTGACCCTTCAGTAGATCCAGTAGATTGGGTGTAAAGCCAGGGTGGCCACTGTAGAGCCTGGGTGGGATGGTGTATTGCCAAGGATGCTGGATTGTCTTGAAATACAGTGACTTAACATAGTAACAGCATGTCCTGTGCGTTCTAAGCAACACCCAAGGCAACTGCCAAAGGTGTCTGGGGCAGTCTACTGGAGTTCCCAACCATGAAGGGTTGATTACATCGCCCCCACTCCCAGGGTGAGGGTTCTAAACATGCCCTGGTTTGTGTGGACCCCACATCTGGCCTAACTCAAGCTTTCCCCCACCACTGCTGTAACCAGGCTGCCACCATTAGGGGATCAAAGAAGCTGAGTGCCATGTATAGTTACTCTTGTTGAATAGAGAATAAGCAATGATCACTGTGCTTTTCTTTTCTCTTCTTTTTTTAGAGAGAGAGAAAGAGTGTGCAGGGAGTGGAGGGGCAGAGAGGGAGAGGAGATTCTTAAGAAGGCTCCAGGCCCAACATGGAGTCCATTGTGGGGCTCGATCTCATGACCGTGAGATCATGATCCGACCCAAAATCAAGAGTCAGATGTTTAACCAACTGAGCCACCCAGGTGCCCCAAGGGTCACATTTCAAAGGTCATAATACTCAAGACTGGGCAAAAGAACATGATGCTGAATGGAGATTCTGTTTTTGCAAAACCCACAAATAGCAGGGTTGGTAGCAAAGAAAATGTAGTACTAGAGCAGCAGGTTAAATTACTAACCAGTAAAACCACCTTGGTTGGGTTGACTAATGTACTCTTATAGGCTTTAAAACATATGAATGACCAACCAATAGGGCCTGTTGCTCCACATGCCAGACTGGGGACCTCTGCTGAGGCATCCAACACTGTACAGTTCCAGAAATCTCAGCAAGTAGCCATTACCCAGACTCTTGTGCTGGTTCGATATGCTATGCTGCTGAGAGCACCAAGCCTCATCATGCCTGAGAAAGGTGGTATCTACTGGAATTTGCCATGGGATATCCCACTGGGATGTCCAACTACTATGGGACACACTGCAAGAGCTGGGGGCTGTCCCCCATACAAGACCCAGAGTTCTGAGAACCAATGGCACTAATGAACAGGGGGGTGGGTGGGGGTGGGGTAGCTGGGACAAAGGGCTCCTTCCTCAGCCCAGCTCTTCTGAGGGGGCTGCATATCTCTCTAGAGAGGCCAGATAATGAATTTTATTTCACAGGCACTAGATCTATTGGTCTAACCTCCCACACTACAATGAACAGCCTTTCTCAATAAAACTCAAAGACACCAAAAAAAAAAAAAAAAAAAAAAAGTAACTCACTGGGTTGGGTGAGTTAGTCTCCACTCCTAGGTGAAGAGGAACTACTCAGTGTCCATCGGGATCCTATTGTCTGGCTGCAAACTGGCTCTGTTTAAAAATACTATCCCTAGAATGGAACTCACACCATTGAAAGATGGGAGAACTCAGGAGTCCCGATCTGGTGGGTCTGGTGTCTACTACTCCCAGTCCACTGCCTGACAAGGCTGCCTCTCCCAGCCAACATGTATGGCATGTACAACCAGATTAAGTTCCTAAAGCTGCCAACCTCCCTTTCCTCAAAGCCAGTTGGACACATTCTGTTTTCTGCTGGTACAATCATTTGGCTGCCATCTTTGTTCTCTTCATTGGCCTTGAAGGACATTACAGCACACATTGAAGCCCTTAAACAAATTCACCCAGAGAACTTTAAATGACAGCTATTGGGGCACCTGGGTGCCTCAGTTGGTCAAGTGTCTACCTTTGGCAAGGGTCATGATCCCAGGTCCTGGGATCAAGCCCCACCTTGGGCTCTCTGCTCAGCAGGGAGTCTGGTTCTTTCTCTCCCCCTAGCCCTGCTTGTGTGCTCTCTCTCTCGCTCACTCTCTCTCTCTCAAATAAATAAATTCTTTAAAAAAAATTACAGTTGGTAAAGGCACTCTTTACTGAAGACTAAAATGTTTCTAAAGAGAAAAGCTGTCCACCAAATAGAATGGCCTTGGACATTGTGACTGCTTCACAAGGAGGCACCTTTGCTATTACCCAAACAGAATGTTGTGCATTCATACCTGATAAGTTTGCTAATGTATCATCTTTATTAAATCACACAAGTGAATACCCCGAGTGACCAAACTTCAGCCTATGGAATTTAATAAATCAATGGTTTGGATTATGGAGCTTTTGGTGGAAAAACTTGTTACTTATTTCAGTAATCATCCTACGTGTGTTTTCTCTTGCAGGCACCTGCAAGATATCTTCCATTACAACCAGAATGCCACCAAAGAAGTCACCTCTATGCCAGTGAAACCTCTTCCTGACTGCTCAAGGCACATTTTGGAAGAGGGGTGTGTGTAAGATTCTAAGAGCTGGTCCCTAGAGGTGGAGTGTTGGAGGGGGGTCATTGAGAGGACATGACCACTGGCTGACACATAAACTGGCCAAGGGTGGGGGGCTGGGAGCTCCTCCCCCATCCTGTCCTTGGAATGCACATTCTTCCCCTTTCTACCGGTTCTGCCAGGGGTTCCCAGGACCATGGCGATTTTTAAGGACACAGCTGTGAGAGACCAATGCATTGCTGAGACCAATTGGACAGTATGCTTGACTTAACCCAGGTGAGGCCTCTATATATAAACTTTTAAGTTTTTGGCATGTGGGTACATAAGTCTATTTTTCTTGTCACCGCTGAGATTAGCTTGCAAGTCAGTTCCCTTGATCCTTATACCCGCCACCTGCCAATCTGGAGTGGCTGCCTGTCTCTCCTCCTGTTCTGTGTATAGGGGTCAATTTGCAAACCAACAGTGGAATATTCAGAACTTAATTTTTGTTGGAGTCAAAATCCTATTTGAATTCTTTCCTAACTTACTAAGCGATGATTACAGAAGCCTGATATTATAACATGGGAGTTAACATGGCAACTGTGTTTTTGAGATATTGCTTGTAATTACTGGTATAGATAGGGATATTAGAAAAAAAATTGCCAGATTTATTACTGTTTCTTCATGCATGGAGAAGCTAAGTATGCATTACTTAGAGTTTGCCTAAAAGATCTATGAATTTATGTTATTGCAGATTATTTATTTTTCTTATGTTCCTTATAATAATGTGATGAAAAAAATATTCAAAAAAAAGTAGGGAAAAAAGAGAAGAAGGATAAATTCAAAGCCACAAGATATGTTATAGAATTAATTTCTTTCCTATTACCTCTTTTAAGCATCTACTATTTGGTTCCTATAATGTCAAATGCCTCGTAGTAGAATATATAGACCCTAGATGATTCAAATACTTATAGGAAAGGCTTAATACTATTACCAACTCACACATATTCCCAGCATGTTTGTGATTAAACAATGAACACATATAAAAACAGTATCAGTCCATTATTGTTTGAGGAACTTTTCCCGCTTTAGATAATAATCGTGCCAGATTATGTGGATTTACAATTTACAGCTAAAATATCTTTTCAACTGTGTGTATGTTACTCTGATTTTGTGTATCATCTTCCTGGGCTTCAGTCCATAGCTGTATCTTATTCTAAATTCTTGAAGCATAATGACTTGTAACATTCATTTTTTGTCACATCTTGCTTTTTATTCAAATTCCCTGAACAGGTTTCCATATTTCAAATCATAAGAAGTTAATTGATGTGAGGGAATGTATACTAAAAAAAAACCCAACCACCTCTTTCTGAACATAGCAATTAATACTTATTGAATGAAGTAATAAAAACACAAAAGTTATTCAGCTAACACAAAGCCTCTTTCTAACCTGTGTTGATATTCTGCGCTTTAGTAGAAAAGAATAGGAACGTACAGTAATTTATTAAAGATATTTTTAACCAGAAAAATTACAGGTTAAAAAAACCCCACTTTTTTGGCACTTCTGTCTCCTACAAAGCAAAGAAAAAAAGGTACATGGTAAAAATAATTTCAGAAAATGATTATTAAAAGAAAACAGCAGAGTTGTAGCATTAGTAATTTTTGCTCAGCGTTCCATAAAGCACAAGTATAGATTCTATTAATAAAAAAAAGTAAAAGTGGAAAAACACAAATGTCAAAAAATTCATTTATGTCAAGTTTGCGATTTGATAGCTAGATGACTTCCTGCACATTACTAAATTAAGTCACTAGTTCATTTTCAGAATCCATTTTCTAGGCGGTTCAACAGATGTTTACTAGTCAGTTTTAAATGGAAATGCATATTAAAATAGCTCAAATTATTAACATGCAATACAATTTGTCCAAAGATGGAGAGGACTCGATGGAGTGGCAATCTCAGTGTATTTCTTTGAAAATAAGATTTTAAAAGTGTATCAGTCATGTACAAACTGGGAGAGAAGTCTTGGTATTTGCCTCTTTTCTAAGGGCTTTTTCATGTATTCCGTAATTTAATCAATTAGTGATACTATGGAGTAGACATATTATAATCCTTGTTTTAGAGCTAATGAGAATGAGGTCTCTAGGAAGATATTTTAATCAAGTGCCTTGTAATGCGTGAGAATATAATAAGCTCTTCTAGGTACTGTTTCCTGCCAATTCCTCTGCTTTTGTTTACTCAATTTCTCTGCTTGCAATATACTTACCCTGCTGGTTCTTTATCTGTAAACTCTTTTTCATTCTTCAAAACTCACTCATCTCACCTAGTGCCTGGTTCTTCTTCATGAAGGCTCACCGAGCTCTTATTGCACCACACTGAATTTATCTATTGAATTTATCTGCGGTAGATTTCACTCGGCTGTTAAACTGCTGAGGGCAGGGACAATGTCTTACTCACTTGTGGTCTTAGCTGGTGGGGTTCCTTGCAAAACAGAATCTGTTATGTGCTATACTTCGTGGAAAGGTGTGATTTCGGGGCAGAAAGAGTGTGTGAAAGAGAAAAGAAGATGGGAAAGGAGGGAAAGAAAATAGCAGGCCACTGTTCTGAGCTGAGCACAGCTTCATGAGATGACACAGCTGGTTACTCAGCCCCAGGGGATGTCTCCCAGGTCAGCCAGATAGAAACTCTACACCTTGCAAGAGTCATGCAGACAGAAGAAGAACTGTCTGTTTGCTTCCTTTTTCCTTTCTCTTGTCTTTCACTGGTTCAAGTCAGATCCATCGGATGTCAACACTCTCTGCACTTCTGGATTATACTCTGGAACCATAGGCCAGCACTTCATCTGATCCTCAACGTAATGGGAACAGCCATCATTTAGTGTTCTTTTTTTTTTTTTTTTCCAGTTTGGATGTTTCTGCATTAATTTGATTTTTAAAAAATATTGCATTAAAATGTCCTTTTTCTTGATGACTGAGTTTCTTTACAACCACTTAAATTTTGTACCTTAGGCATGTACCTTGCTTACCTCTCCCTAGTTCTAAACCTTCCATACAAGTTCATATTCCCACATGTCTAGGTTGATCAATATGTCACTAGTTTAACGTGGACAATTTGCATATTATCACCAGATGCCTCAAAGATTACCTGACTCCAGACAAACCAGGATCACCCTAAGATACTTTCATTCATTCACTTATTCAACAAAAATGTATTAAGGTTCTGTGTATCACCAGAGGTGTTAGCAGACATCTGTGAAAATGACAGACTAAAGCTATGATATCTAAAAATCTAACTTCTATTGTGATATCTTTTAATAAATTTTTTTCTGGAAATGGGTATTGGTGCCTAAAATACAATTTGCTTATGTATATAACTAAAATACATGAAATATTCAGTGCTCTATTTTTTTTTTAATACTCAGCACTCATATAGGGGAACTGATGTATCATGCTCAATTGTTTGCTTTCACATCAAAATGATCATTTTATGAAAAAATATTGAGAACAAAGTCTGTAAGCATGCCCTACTTCTAAAAAGTACATATTCAAACGTCTTTCGATTTTTAGAACTATTTTGGTTGACAGGAAAAATATATTGTATGCTATTTGTTACCTTTCAAGTAGAAATAATGAATAATATAATAGTACAAAGTTCAGAGAAGGGTAATGGTAATGAATTTCCCCATAGCTGAACTTTCCAGGTTGAAATACTATGTCAAAACTTACGAATATGCCAAGTATATACTAATATAACTCACTAGTATACTAAGTGTACTGCTGTAATTCTCTTGAAGGAAAAAAAAATAATTTGAAGCTGAAGTTGATTCATTACTACAGCACACAAATACTTAACACTAAACTCCAATTGTTTCAGAGTTGATATCGAGGACATGGTATACTAAATAATGAGCAGATGCAGACTTGAATGAGTGACTAAGAACATATGGTAAGAAACTTAGAAAGATAAGATAGATATCATTGGGAATTTTAAATGAGTTGGGGAAAAACTGAAAAAAAAAATCACTGGGTTTTTACAACAAAGAAGGTATCAAGAGAGTATTGTGATGAGATAGATAGAAACACCTCAACATCAAGCTGCTTCCACTTATGCAAACTGAAGCCTCTGGCTTATTATTTTTTTTTCTTTAAGATTTTATTTATTTATTTTTAAAGGTAGAGAGTATGCACACTCAAGCTTGCTCACTCGGAAGCCAGGAGGAGAGGAAGAAGGGTAGAGGGGGAGGGAGAGAGAAAGGGAGAGAATCTCAATCTCAGGCTTATTCTGGGCTGAGCAAGGAGCTTGAGGCGGTGCTCAGTGTGGACCCTGAGATCCAGATCTGAGTGAAACCAAGAGTCCCTATGTAGGTAGGTCACTTAACCAACTGAGCCACCCAGGCACCCCCCGGTTCATATGTTTTTGAAGACCAGTAAATAAACCTGTGAGATTGCGGTAGTTGTTAGCAGGACACAGAAGAGAAAACTTTTATTTTTCTTGAATTTTATTTTCAAAGTAGTAAGTAAAAGTTGAGGCATTAGAAGGGAAAGCAGTAAAAAGATCCATGTCAAATTGGGCTACCACTTTGGCATTAGGAAGAATAAATGTATTAAGATATTAAAATAAGAAATTGAGTATAAATCCCCAGATCCTGACAAATAAAATTAGAAAATAGATTATGACCATGGAAAGGTAGCAGTAATAGCATTTGTTCTGTTACAGACACCATGATTTAAGGAAATCTAGGATAAAACTACTCAAGAGATGTTGCTGGTAACTTGTATCTCCTGGGTATGTTACATGTTTTCTAATTTTCTTTTGATGAGTCACTTTGTGTTATAAACTACTATTTATTCTAACAAGACAATGCATGGCAATTACCCATATATTTTCTCATGTTATTAAGATTCTTTGTACAGTGTTGATAATCAACTCTGATTAATCAGAATAAATTAGTGAAGTTAAATTTGCTCACATATATCACCTCCTGCTTTCATATTCATATTTACAGGAATCAGGACACAAAATAAGCCTTTAAGTAATCTTCTATTCATATGCTTTTTCAAAAACAAAATGCTAGTCATATTAGTGGATGGGTAAAGCTTCATTGATTTTTCTACAGAAATATATCTAATTTTTATAGACTATTTTAGGTATTTATTAAAGAGAGAACCATTTAGTAAATATTCCTTATTTCTTGAGAATTTCTCACTTTTCAATACATCCACGTCTAGTGGATTATAAAACAAGGACATGTATGATACTCATAATGTGGTAAGTAGTAATGAACATAAGTATATATCACTTCATTAGCAGGGTATTTATATTAATTGATAACATTGTTGTGGGAAATATTCAGAATGTGTATCATTGTGACCAACAATTCCATGGTTGTCATAATTTTCAGTGATTTAGGAAATAGCATTAATTATGACTATTTTTCTCTAGTCTCCATTTTATTTTATTTTTTTTCTAGTCTCCATTTTAAAAACAATTTAGTTAGAACATTTTTTTCTTTTCTTTTTAAGATTTTATTTATTTAGTCATGAGAGATACAGAGAGGCAGAGACACAGGCAGAGGGAGAAGCAGGCTCCATGCAGGGAGCCTGACGTGAGACTCGATCTTGGGTCCCCAGGATCACGCCCTGGGCTGAAGGTGGTGCTAAACTGCTGAGCCACTCGGGCTGCCCTGTTTTTGTTTTTTAAAGATTTTATTCATTTATTCGTGAGAGACACAGAGAGAGGCAGATAATAGGCAGAAGGACAAGCAGGCTCCCTGGGGGGAGCCTGATGTGGGGCTGGATCCTGGACCTGGGATCATGACCTGAGCCTAAGGCAGACACTCAACCACTGAGCCACCCAGACGTCTCATGTAGAACACTTTTTTCTATAATTGTAGTAATTTAGTGTTGGCAATGGAAGAGACGATCACTGCATTCTGCTTGGATAGGACTTGAAAGTGAAAGCCTAGTTCACATGACTCAGTGAAGCAATAGATAATGGAGTCTGAATCCACTCTCCTCAAGTGGGTCATTGATGGTCCACAATCTGATTTCAGGTTGTAATTTGCTTCCGTAGCCTGGCCCCATCTTTGCTTGTGTCAAATTCTATTCTGGCTTTAAAGTCCAGTAATGATATTACCTTTTAATGATATTTCCCTCAGTAATTCTAGCCTGTGTGTTCTCTTGTTTCTCTTAAATCCTATAGTTTGTGCCATACATTTAATCTTTCTCTCTTTTTCCATCTGTTCTATAGTATCAGTTTCATGTTTACTATATACTAAATAAGTACATTATCTCAGACCTCAAAAAGAATCCCTCTTATTACTTCTAAAGAATAGAAAGTTAGGGATATTTAAACTAGGATATTTAAATTATTTCCCCAAACCAGAGACAGATCTAATCCCCAAATCTGTAAGAGACAGATCTAATATTCAAAATATTTGACTCCAGAAGTGTCATTGTCCACTATATAATGGAGTCTTTTGCCTTATATTATGATATCAGCCCTTAATAAAATCCTTGATTAAGTGGGAATACAAAAAAAAAAAATGAATGCAATGTATAAGTGGATGCAAGTTTTAAGGTTTTAAGGCTCCCCAGTGGATGATAAATAACTTAAGGTCAGGTTCATGACTTATAGTAATGTGAATGTTCCTAATGGTATTATAATGGTAAATGCTATAATTGCTAGTGCTTATTGAAATTTTTCTGGCAGCCATCCTGTACATATATTTTCTTATTTCATTATCAGAAAAAAAAAACCTAATTAGATAGTAGTTTTCTCAGCTTACACATTGGGAGAATCAGAGGCTCAGAAACTTTAAACAAGTTGTCAACAGGCACAGAGTAAGTGCCAGAATCAAGAACTATTTGCAGCTACATGTACTTCTTATTCTTGCCTACTTCACAATTCAACCTTAGTCAATAGTTGGTGATGAAATATATTTCCTTCCCATCCCAGGGGTTGAAAGAACTGAGGGTCCCCGTAAGCTTGGGCACACTTTTTCCCACAAGGCTGAGGATGCCCACTCCAGTGCCATGGCACTGCATCCTGTAGCTGGTGATGTACTCCAGGGGGTGCTTGGTGGCCTCATTTTCTAGCTCTGTTTGTTCTGAGGGGCCATTTAGAAACCTTTCTAGATTTTCCTTTGGGAAGGATCTGAAGGCATTATGTTCTGTAGTGCTCGGAGTCCAGGGTGAGTGGGAAATCACAGGCAAATATTCACATGCGGAATCAAATTGAGAATATTTGGAGAAAATAGAATAAATGGATGAAATGAGTGCTCATTTATGTATCTCTATCATACTGCTACGGTTAAGTGGAAAACATAATCTGCATTTGTGAAATTTTTATTTTATTGTAAGAGATTACCAGGTATTATTCTTTTGAAAATAATATAGCCTTCCATTGGCTTTTATTTTAAAGTATGGGCATAGATTAGGATGTTGAGAAGAAATATAAAATATTATAAATTGCTTGTAATATACAGAGCTTCATGTAAGTACTTAAGAATATTACAAAGCCTCTGCTATGCAACTTCTTACTTTATTATGAATTCAGGGACTTTGTAGATCATGAATGAAGCCAAGTTGTTGACCGAAAATAGGGATTTTCTGAACATGAAAAAAATCATGTAAGAGAATGATGATCGAGTGGAAGATAAATGATGTTATCCTGAGTAAAATAATTTACTGAAATTTTTGGCAAACAAAGTGAGCAAGTAATGTTTTCTTTTCAAGACAGTTTTTCCTCACCTTAACACAAAGAGCAGTATTTATTTTTCTTTTTTACTATCCTATAATTACGGATATTGAATATTAAAAAAGATCACAATCATTATATCATCATTTTTATACTTCTATTTCTAGTTCAGTGAGCAATGACAGTAAATGATACTATGCTCAGTTAAATGTTAAAATTTAAAAGAAGTAGAAAACATGCAAAATACTACTAGCACATCCAATATTTATGAGCAAAAGTGTTTGGCTGGTCTACATGACATTTGCATTTTTTCAATGATCACAGAATCTCAAGCCAAAAGAAACAAACAAAAACTGTTTAATGCAAATCAAAGGATTTCAATCAAATCTAATAAGCTGAATATTGGCAGACAGGGTGGGGGAGTTGTGAAAGATACTAGAGGGCAGGAGGGTCGTTGAGAAAAACACCCACAACTGTAACAATTTCATTCGGAATAGCATGGCTTAGGATCAGTTTATTTCATCTCTAAGTTTTTCCCTTTCATCACACATGTCTACATTGGACGGGGTAGCCAGGACTTGTTTTCAGAAAACTGATGTCAGTGAAAGCTGCACTAAAGAGACATGCAGTGAAAATCTATATGAAGACAGATTTGTAAACGGATGAAATGTTTTGGTATATGTGATACTGTATTTTTTTAATTTCTTTTCTTTCTTTCTTTCTTTCTTTCTTTCTTTCTTTCTTTCTTTCTTTCTTTCTTTCTTTTTTTCTTTCTTTCTTTTGAGAGAGAGAGAGCCTTCGTGAGCTATGGGTGTGGGGGGTGGGTGGGACAGAGGGAGTGGGAGAAAGGATCCTAAGCTGTCTAGGGTGGAGCCCACACAGGGCTCGATCTGCCAACCCTGAGATCATGGCCCTGAGATCAGGACTTGAGCTAAAATCAAGAGTCAGATGGAGCCCCCACCCCCCCACCCCGGGCACCCCTTGGTATGTGCTATGTTAAATTTCAGCACAAATGTTGTTCAAGGGGTTTCTGCAGCATAACGATGACATAATTTGTTAAGACTTATTGTATGTCAGGAACATACAGGATGCCTCAGGTTATCTCCCTTCTCAAGCCCACAGCACTGTGGTGAAAGGAAATGTAAGGGTTATGTGTGCCTTGTTAGGGCACCAGGGTAAAGACATGTTGGTTAAGTCCAACACGGTTGACTATCTCTCCTTAGCAAGAGCTGAAGTTGTTCTTTATTCCAGGATCATATACTGGCAACAAAGGGACTAGTCAATATAAATATAATCAATTATATAAAACTGGTGTGTTAATATAAACAAACATATATGAAGCAAAATATAAACACAGATATGTTAAAAAGCGGAGTTTATCCAGAGACGTCTGGTTATTAATGCAAATATTTAATGATAACATTTTGATCCCAGGCCTATTTCAGGTCTAAGACAAAACCTATGTTTAGTTTATTATACTACATTGCTTTTCTGTACAAACTGTTTCTTGCTTACTTAGTGAATCGACTAGCGTATCTGTCCAGCTCTGTTACCTCTTGTATAGTCTTTGGTCTGTTTGTTTCTCCAATCCATGTTGTTACTGTTGTATCCCGTGTTATCCATTCTACTTGGTTCCAGGTTGATATGTTCACTGTAAGGAACTTATTTCTATTTCCAGATGCTTAGAATTCAGTCCCTAAAATATTAGATTTTTGGTCTTTGCGATAGAGGCTGTGGTGCTATTGCTATTACTCTTTCCTGTGTTTTTACTTAAATCACAGCAAACAAAGAGAGGCAATTTATATTCTATGACCCCCAAAAGTTTTTCTTCTGGACTGAACTACAGTTGTGTTGGAAGGGTTTGATAGGTAGCAAGAAGACTGCTGCTAATCAGGTTTCTTCTTCTCTTTGTCTCTTTTTCCCTCTTTTCTTCTTGTACACTTCCTCTTTTGTATTGCCCTCCTGTGTCTGTGGAGGCTACTACAGCTCTAGTTGCCTAGGTGTAGTAATGTTTCTCGTCCTGAAAGATCTGCCATGGCTCATTAAAGGGTTTTCTTCAATGAAAGTATCTGCCATCATCTTTTTACTTAAGTAGGATTATCCCCTCTGCCTACTATACTTTGAAAAGTGTACGTCAACTGAGCTGCCAACTTCTCTTGTCTTCAAGCTGAAACAACCTCCGAGCCTTGCCCTGAGAAGAATGAGGGTTCCAAAAGTCTCAGCAGGTATCTGGGTAGCTACTATGAAAAAAATTGGCTAGCAATGAAAGAACTAGAAGCTAAGCAACTTTAAAATACTTTTGAAAAATACAGTAAGTTGCTCAACCTCTTTTGTGTCCCTAGTTCGATTTACAAGGTTGAGACAAGAGTTTATGCCTTAATGATTCATGCACATATATAGAAAGAGGAAGGTGACTATAAAAGCATAGAGGAACGGTGTTTATGTTGCTGTCTTGACTCATGTATTCTTTTCAAGGGCTTCCACAGTTTACACAAATTTTGAGGATTTTGTAAATTATAGGATGAAATGTTTGGTATATGTGATACTGTTTTTTTATTTCTTCTCTTTCTTTCTTTGGTGATAATTGAGTCCGTGTTACAACTTTTGGCTTGTTCATGGGGAAGGGAACAGGATATCAAGTCACCTTCCTTGAACACATGACTCCATGGAAGAAGGTGAAAGCCCAATGAAATTGAAACACTGAAGTGAGGAAAGGCCATATTGATGCATAGAGTTGGGAGTCAAGTGACCAATTACTGATGTGCATTAAAAATTGTATCTCTCCAACAGATGGTGTATGGGGTAAATCTAAAGGGTTATATCCATCTATAAGCCTAATACTATTTCTTTTTTTTTTTTAAGATTTTATTTCTTTATTCATGAGAGACACACAGAGAGAGAGGCAGAGACACAGGCAGAGGGAGAAGCAGGCTTCATGCAAGGAGCCCGATGTGGGACTCGATCCCTGTACTCCAGGTCACACCCTGTGCCGAAGGCAGGCACTTTAACCGCTGAGCCACCCAGGGGTCCCATTATTTCTTAATAATAATCATCTATGTTTGTTTATTTGTCTTAATTCTAGAAATGAATATTTTAGTCAAGGTTGAAAATGACCATGATCCCCCTATTAATCTTGTCCTTTATATTGTCCCTGAATGTGACCAAAGGACAGAAGAAAGTTAAAATAGGGAAACGGTTGCTTTAGTTTCACAAATAACATTCTGAGTCCAAGGAATTATGACAAATCCTCTCAGTTGTGTTTTAGAAAGAACTGTCAATAAATTAATTTTGACTGCTCTGTGCTTAAACTGTGCCTCCCAACCCCTCCCAATCCCAAGTCTTAATCGAGACTTCCAGGAAGTTGGAAAAAAACCCCACAAAATATAATGAAAATAATTGGCAAAGTTAGAGGGACAACACCTCAAATGGAATTCGGATGAAGTCACACATAAATGTATTAGGTTAAAATCCTTTTATAAGTAACTTATTCTTTTAAAAAATTGAATTAAATCAATGGGAGTCTTGGGCTCAGCCATCAGTTCCAATTCAATAATGAAGGTACAGTGGGGAATGCTATTTCTCATGGAATTACTTCTGAAGATAAATGATTGATTGAAATCATCTAATGATGACTAGACATATTATTTCTCTAGGTTTTACAGTTTTATGACATATTCATTTGCATTTTCTAACTTCCAGGATTTTCTTACAGCTTGATCCAGTAACCTCATTGATTTTAAAATTTTAAAGCTAAAAGGGATGTGAGAATTTTTTTTCTGCTGAGAGAATTTCTCAGTCTCAAACTAAATGATTGGACTGTATCTATGTTGCTGTAAAATTCAGACATATTTTCCTCAGGACAGACTCAAAGTTTAGTATACTTCATATTAATGAAAAACTCTTTATCTACTCCAAATTAGAGTGCCACTTTGTCCTGAATATTCCCACAGAATGCAATTCTAATATCTTTCTCAACAAATTTTTAGAATCTTGACATATTATCTTCCACAATGACTATATACATATAATCCGTTATTGACTAACCCATTATGAATAAATAAATGTAGGAATTGTTTATAAAACAAACAATATATAAAACTGTATTAAGAGGAATGGAAAAGCAGTATAAGGGTTTTTCACAAGTTTATTAATATATAGTCAGGAACAATCTATTGATTAATATGTGTGATCTTGACATTAGTGAATTATAACACCTAAGTTAACTTTATACTTACACTGTTATCTTCTTAAAATAAATTTGAAAAAAAAATTGAATTTCTTAGTTTTTTGCCACAGGTCAAAGAGCTTTCCTATCATAATGAAAGTTTTGTTTTAACAGATTCAAGGAGCAAAATGCATTGTCAAAAGTTCTGGCATCCCTTCAAATCTCCCCCTACTTGCTTGTGGCTATGGACTCATTTTACTTTTTTTTTTCTAAGTATCATTAAGTAAATTTTATCCGTAGGTTGAATAACGGCCTCCTTCTAATGAAACCTGGGAATGTATTTTGTTGCATGGCAAAGAAGAATTGAGGTAGCATCTGGAACTAACGTGGTTTATCAGTTAATCTTGAGATAGGGAGAAGTTCCTCTGTTTTCCGGGTGGGCACAGTGTAATCATGAGTGTCCTTTTAAGGAAATGAGGAAACAGCAAGTAAATGAGGGCAGCCTGTAGAGTTAAAAAAAGGCAGGGAAATGGGATGTCCTGTAGAGCCTCCACCAAGAAGTGCAACCCTGCCAGAACCTTGATTTTAGCCCAATGATGGTCATTTCAGACTTCTAACCTCCAGAACTATGAAATAATAAATTTGTGCTATTTTAATTCGCTGAATTTGTGGTGATTTGTTATGGCAGCACTAGGAAACTTCGATAGTAGGCATTGCTCTATTCTGAAGCCTTAAGATTTTTTCCTGCTAATTTAAAGTAAATTCAAATAAAAAATATTTGAAGTTTATAATCCACAATTTAACCTGTCCTAATAGGATTTTAGTCTGGAAACAATAGGACTTTCTCCTCCCTCCCTATCTCCCTGGATGAGGAAGGGGGACTTGGTAGTGATGATGGCGATGGTGGTCTCAACTGAACGTTTCTTTGAGATCTGGATCAGATTTTGTTTGAGCAGTCTTGTCATAGCTACCAATCCCTTTCTTCAAATATACTGGGCCTGGAGCCATTTGAAAATGAACCTTGTCCCCAGCATCTCCTCTTACAGTTTGGAAGCCCTTTTATCTACTGTGATAGCTTTGTTTTCTGTCTCGCTGACGATTTCTAGGACTCCGGCCTCTTCACTGAGCCCCCTCTGATGGAAACCTCCGTGATTCTTTGTGTTTTACTCCAGGAGTCTTTCGTTTGATAATCTGCCCCTTCAGGGTGAGTCTCACCCTAACTCGAGCTCAAGGTCTGGGGCTATTGCTTGTCTATATGGAAGGGTTAGATATATTCAATGTCTGTCCCAGAGGGGAAAAAAAAAAATGAGGTTAAACCCCAAGGTATGCCTAAGAGTTACCAGGTATAGTTCAGAATGTTTCTCTTGCTAAGAATATGACAGGCTTCTAAATTTTTAAAACAGATTTGCCAGCTCCCTGAATGTTTGGCATCGAAAGCATAGATTTCTTCTAATAAACAAAACATAGTATCACTTCTTCAGGCAATGTCAGGAAGTCTAATCAAGAGTTGACGGTGAGCCAACACTTACCATCAGCTCTATGGAGATGTAATAATGGAGGCTAAGAATATATTAACTATTCATTTCTCTAGGTTTTCTAAGCTAAGTCTCTGTATCAAGTCAGGTCAGCCAGAAAAACATACCTGAGCTATATTAGCTTCGTTCCTTCCAGAAATACTTTCATGGATATATGATTTAATGTTATGCTCTCAGCTTTTATAGAAGGTCGATATAAGAAATGGCCATTTGAACAACACTTCTTTATTGCGTGAGGAATGGTAGTTGAAGACATTGTCCATTATGTAACCTGGAACCTCTCGTATAAGACTCCACATGATAAAGACCTCCTTAAATTTTGTGTTGGGGGAAAAAAAGAAAAGTCTTACTACGCAAACTTTTATGCTTCTTTTTACCAGCGAGTGAAAGCCATATACAACAAGGGGTTTCATACACAATGTTAGTCTGTAAACAAACAGATAGACAAAACTTCATAAAATTATTAAAAATAAAGCTGCTTCTGTCATAACAAGGAGTCCCCCAGAATAACTTCTCAAAGTTGTAAACGTTGATTTTGAATGCAACTGCTTTTCCAACTCCATCCTCTAGGGAAATGGGGGCTTTGACAAAAACAAAGCGCAAGTGAGGCTTCTCAGAATGATGTTCATTAATTCCCCTGTACAGAAACTTCATAGGAAGCAGTGGAGCTTTTCTACTGAGTATTTAAGACTTTGGTTTAATTAAATCCCAGATAACCCCACTTATTAGCCAAGGCCTTGAGCTTGTTTAACTTCTAAGTTTCAGTTTCCTATCTGAAAAGTGGAATTGATATGATATCTGTTTTGTAGGATTGTGATAAAGATTGCATGAGGTAATTCTTATAAAGTACTCAGTACAGTGCCTGGCAGGTGAGATACAAGACTCAGTAGCTATGGGTACCGTATAAATGGGTGTCGCAGGTGGTAGTGGTGATGACAGTGATCATTATGACAATAATTATGAAGGTAGACCCAGATGAGGACAAACCTCTCCTTCACGATCTTTTTGACTCTTACTATGGTGCTTCATCCTTAGCTTTTCATTGAGGAAATACCTGCCTCTGGAGAGTTGAATAGGTCCAGGAAGGCAGAACAAAGACTTCCTCAGGAATGATTCTGTACTATATTTTCAGGGAGAATTATAAAAAGTGTTAGAGCTTTTCTTTCTTCAACTGGAGGGCAAAGATTTAGACGGAACAGGCTTTTTTCTTTGAGCCTCTTGCCAGCTCTGGAAAGACAACTGTGGTTGGGTTAATCTTGGGGAAAGGAAGGATCAAGCTCTATTTTGTTTGTGTGTGTGTGTGTGTGGGCAGAGGGAGGAGATATAAAAGGGGTTTTCGAACTTCATGCTTGGTCTAGCTCTTATCATAAGAAAGGGAGGCTACATAGGAATTTGTGCAGAATCCTTGGCCAGAATAAAAAGGTGTTTATAACTTGGAGCAGTGATTTGCAAACCTTTTTGGCCTTGGGACCTTTATTTTATTTTTATTTTTAAAGATTTCACTTATTTATTCATGAGAGACAGAGAGAGAGACAGACACAAAGGCAGAGGGAGAAGCAGGCTACATGCAGGGAGCCTGACGTGGGACTCGATCCCGGGTCTCCAGGATCACACCCTGGGCGGAAGTTGGCGCTAACTGCTGAGCCACCCAGGCTGCCCTGCTTTGGGACCTTTATACTTCAAAATTGCTCAAGATGACAAAGAGTTTTACTTATGTGGATTATAGTCATTAATATTTACTGTACTAAAAATTAATATGGAAAAAGTTAAAAATGAACTCATTTGAAAATAGCAATAATTAACCCATCACAGGTTAATATAAAAACTATTTTTTGAAAATAACTATATATTCCAATGCAAAAAAAATTAGTATAGTGACATTATTTTACTTTTTTTTTCCAAATTTACTTAACATTTGATTTAATAGAAGGCAGCCATATTCACATATCTGCTTCTGTATTCAGTTGATTAAGATCTGTTGTTTTGGTGCAGTGAACAGAGTGGAGCCAACATTACAAAGGTATGTAGTTGGGAAAGGAAAGAAAATTACAATAGTTTTTTTAAATAGTTTTGTATATTCTTTTCACACTGCCCCACTCCACAAGTGGTCATTTCTTAAAAGTGAGTTGCCATGTACAAACTCAAACCTTATCAAGGAGCTTTTTGACTTTGTTACCTTAAAATAATCTTCAGATATGTCATCATGCTTCATTTTGTAACATCATGCATTTGTATTTGGAAAATGTTGGTCCACTGAATTATGCAGATTTCCAAATGTTGAAACATTTTATTATGCATTATTAAATAGCAACATTTGTTAATCTCATTAGAAAAGTCTTTCTGTATTGACAAGGTGTCAAGCTCATAGAGACAGATATAAATTTTTCAAAATCCTGGTCTTTGCTTGAAAGCGCAGATTTTATCTTTGCCAATAAACGCTGTCAGTTGTTTCCTTTGAGTGTCAGGCTCACTATGTTGAGTTTTGAGAAAAAAATCTGCCAAATGCCCAAGTCTGAATAACCATAGTTTATCTGTCCATGGTTCTTTCCAGTAAATTTAGTGCTCCATGAAGAAAGCAGCTAGTTCAGCTTGCAACTCCAATAATTGCACAAGAGTATTTCCTTCAGATAATCATCATATGTCAGCGTACAGCTAAAGTGATTTATATTTAAAAAGTCATGCACTCCAGGGTTGGAATGAAATAAAATTAATAATCTTTACTGCTTCATTAAGGACATTCCTAAGTGAAACTGACATTTTTACGGCAAGTGTATAGCAGTGAAGAATGTAATGATGACTAATTCTGTTTGGTGCCACTGCTTTGTTTTGTGCTTAGGCATCCACAATTTCCCCCACTCTTGGTTTTTGTAACATCTGAGCAAATATTAAGACAGTGAAATAGGCAAGCAATGTCTTAGTATTGTTATGAACTGCTATATCTTATTTTTGGAAAACTAAGTAGGCTGATAAACTATTATATGGAATTTGGATTCAGAGATTTGGGACAGGGATTCACAGGGATGTGGGTAAAGATTGTCTGTCACCCAAAGCCGCTCATTTCTAATACTTTCCGGATCAGATAGATCAAACTTTATAATTCTTCATTTTAGGCACCAAGACCAGGAGAACCATGAAGCCTCTGATGTCATTTTTTAAATTATAGTTTCATGTTAATTTAATTAGTTTTGGCCAGTATGATTCAGTGTACCCATGTAAATATATACCACTTGTTTACCTTTATAGTTTTTTATATTTATGTGGACTATTTGTGGCATCAATTGTGTTCTCTCAAAATTCGTATGTTGAAGTCTTAATCGCCAGTACTTGGAATGTGACGTGTTTGGAGATAGGGTCTTTAAAAGTTAATTGACTTAAAATGAGGTCATTAGATTGGGTCCTAATCCAATATATCTTTATAATTCTTTATAAGAAGAGGAGATTAGAAAAAAAAAAAAAAGAAGAAGAAGAGGAGGAAGAGATTAGCTTACAGACATATACAGAGGGAAGACGGCATGAAAATATAGGGAGAAGAGGGCCATCTACCTACCGAGGAGAGAGGCTTCAGAAGAAACCCAGCTTGCTGTCATCTTAGTCTCAGACTCCTAGCCTCCAAACTGTGAGAAAATAATTTTCCATTTAAGCCCACCCAGTCTTTCATATGTAGCCCCAGAAAAAGAATACGTGTCCTACTAAAAGGATTTCAAGCAGTGGTACAGAAGTATAGACGGAGATCAAGATTAAATTATATTTAATAATTTTGGAAAACAAAGAAGCATAGGATACTAACTGTGGCCATTTCGTATTCATAGCCTAGGCTTTCCCTGCGAGTCCTTCTAGGGCTCTGAGAGTCCACTTTAGTCCTCATACTCCTTGTCTCAACTTTTCCTTCCCAGGGACACACTTTTCAAGTGAATAGGTTGTATTTTCAAATATTATTTCTTAAAATCAAAACCTCCCCAATACTAACAGAATACTACCATCCAAATAGATGATAGATTTTTATAGTATTCAGTCGTCAGTGTAGAATATTCTAAAGGCTTGCTGTTCAAGTGCACTCACAGACCACCAGCATCGATATCAACTAAGAGTTCGTCAGAAATGTAGTTTTGGGCACTACCTTTTATCTACTGAATTAGGACCTACATTTGAAAAATACTTTTATATGATTCTTAGGCACAGTAAAGTTTGAGACACTGCACACATTAAAGGAATATGTTTAGAAACATCATTTAAAAAAAAAAATCAGACTTCATAGAAAGGCAAGGCTTAGAATTTCCTAAAAGAACGTGCCATACGTGGGAGTTTTCCAGACCACATACAGTACACTTGTTTTTGAAGTCATTTTTGCAATATTTCAGTCACCAGGATGACAGTATATTTTGGTTGACATATGACTTCTTTCGTCTAGGAAAATCCAGGACATGAGATGGTTCTGCAGGAAGCAATGACATTTCTCTTTCAGTGTCAATACTTCATGGGGAAAAAGCATTTATTACTATAGTTGCCAAAAAAAAAAAAAAAAGATTGAGAATCTCTTATGTGCATTTTCCACAATTGAAAAGCTTTTTCTCATTCCTGCTGTCTTTATTTTTTGGTATTCAGTGAGGGTATCTCCAAATCTACTATATACTGTGTTCTGAGTACACATTTCCTTGTTAGATCATTACTAAGTTGTGTGCCTATACTGAACTGCTTCACAAATTAATTTGCATCCAGGCTGGAGTCTCGCTGTTCACTACAAAGTGGGAAACGGCTGGATGTCTTAGACATTTTCTCTATACCTTTGGTAAATCAGAATTGAATATATTTTTCCAGGAAATATACTGTGGGACTCTGAGAGTCTGCCGAACGCCTCTCCTGCTGCAGTAGTGTTCAATCTGGACCTAAATTTACTTAGTAAAAGCACTTTTCTGATGGTGGCACCACCAAAAACCTGTCAAATTGGAAAAAAAAAAAAGTTTCTTTCATCTTCATAAAGTGCTGTGATTGAAAATCCATTCTAAAGAAGTTGCCAGCGTTATCATTTTATTTGTGGATCCTGAAGTAATATTTCCTGGCATAAATGTGTAACTGACATTTAGGCCTGCCATATGTTGTTGAATATTTTAATGACAATAGTGGTTTTTAGCAATAATTTCCACATGGGGAAGTTACATCTTTATTTGCACTTTTAAGTTGTTTATACAACTGTGAGGATGAATTTAAACTTAGACATACAGTGCTGTTCTTTGACAGAAGTATTCACTGCTCGTCCCACATAGCATGACCATTATAAATCAAAACAACAGCCTTCCCCACCCCCATATGCTGACATTTGGCAAGCCAGCTGGTCTAGCTTGTTCTTGGAAACCCATATCATCTTTTGTGTCCTTCCAGATGCTTCTATCAGATATTTGCCAAAACTTGCCCAAATAAAAATGGGAGAATAAGGGAGGCGTTTGACATCTTTTCCTGGAAACTTCGGTTTTTCAACACAGTCGTTTCTAAGATGATATAATCATTAAATGTGTGAAGAATTACGGTATAAGTGATCAGTTAATGATCACTTGCGTTTTTCACATTTAACAATAGTTCATTCTGGGTGAGAGGGCTGACCTCAGAATATATGATGTAGTTGTACAAGGTTCCAATGGTTTTTCAATAGTTGCATTTTTCAATAACTATACTTCTAAAAGAGAAATGCAAACACACACTACAGGCTACAATTCATTCTTCATTTTCTTTTTAGGAAAAAGAATGATCTTAGGAAGATACCATTAATTACGTAAAAGCTAATAAACTCTTCCTCAAGATTATTTTTGCTGAAAAGTCCCTGGTGACTAAAGATTTTGAGCATCTTTGTAAGTACTTGCTTCTCATCTCCATATCTGATCTTTGATACCACATTCAAATATGGTGCCCACTTTTAAGTGTTAGTTTTAGTCTGATAAAAATTCTTTATACATTCCAGATTCTGTAAAAATTCTTTATACATACATAAATAAAAATAGTTATTAGATATGCATTTCTTTATATATTTTATCCCAGTCTATGTTTTGTCTTAAAATTTCCTTTTTATTCAAACTTCACTGAGGTATACTTGACATATAACATAGTGCAATTTTAAGATGTACAAGTGATAATTTGATATAAATATTTTGAAATGATTACCACAATAAGATAACACATCTATTATTTCAGATAGCTATCTTTTTTTCCTTTGTGGTGAGAACTTTGAAGATCTTAGGAACTTCCAATGAACAATTCGGTATCATTAACTAGTCACCATGTTGTACATTACATCTCCAGAACTTAATCACCTTAAAACTGGAAGTTTATATTCTTTCACAACCTTACCCATTTTCTCCACCCCACTACCTTTGGCAACTACCAATTCACTCTCTATTTCCATGAGTTCGGTTTATTTTTATTTTTATTTTTATTTTTTAATTTTTTTTTAGATTCCTCATTTGGTGAGATCATACAGCATTTGTCTTTCTCTGTCTGACTTATTTCACTTAACATAATATGCTCAAGTTTTATTCATGTTGTTGCAAATCAAAGGATTTCCTTTTTTTACTGTAGCCAATAACACTTCATTGTCTGTTTATATGTATATATCTCCATTTTTTTATCCATTCATCCATCCTTGGGTACTTAGATTGTTTCCATGTCTTGGCTATTGTAAATAATGCTGCAATGAACATTTGGATGCAGATAACACTTTGAGATAATGATTTAATTTTAATTGGATAATTACCCAAAAGTGTAATTTCTGGATTACATGGAAGTTCTGCTCTTAATTTTTCAATAAGCCTCCACATTGTTTTCCATAGTGGCTGTACCAATTTACATTCCCACCAATAGCGCATGAGGGTTCCCTTTTCTCCGCACCCTTGCCAGCACTTCTTATCAATTGTATTTCTGGTGATTGCCATTCCAACAGGTGTCAGGTGATATCTCCTTGTGGTTTTGTTTTGCATTGCCCTGCAGATTAGTAATGTTGGGTATGTTTTCATGTACCTCTTGGCCATGTGTATAGCTTCTCTGGAAAAATATCAATTCAGATCCTTTGGCAATTATTTAATCTGATGATATTTTGTTATTAGGCTGTATGATATCCTTATATATTTTGCATATCCACTTCTTACCTGATAAATGCTTTGCAAATATTTTCTTTTGTTCCATAGGTTGTCTTTCATTTTGTTGATTTGGAGGCCTTTATTTCTTTTTCTTGCCTACTTGTTCAGGCTAAGACTTCCAGTACTATGTTGAATAAAAATGATAAGAGTAGGCATTCTTAACTTATTCCTGAACTTAGAGAAAAATCTTTTAGTTTTACACTGTTGAGTATAATTATGTTAGTGGTGGGATTGTCATACACAGCCTTTACTGTGTTGACATACAATCCCTCTATACTCAGTTTATTGGGAATTTTTATCACAAATGGATGTTTCATTTTGTTAAATGTTTATTCCGCATCTATTAAAATGCTCATATGACTTTTATCCTTCATTTTCTCAATGTGGTCTGTTAAATTGACTGTTTTGTGAATGTTGTACTATTCTTGCATGTCTGGAATAAATCCTACTTAATCATGGTTTACAATCCTTTTGAATTCAGTTTGCTAATATTTTTGTTTAGAATTTTTGTTTATATTTTTTTCATCTATGTTCATCAGAGATATTGGACAGCAATTTTCTCTTCTTATAGTTTCCTTTTCTAATTTTGGTAACAAGAAATCCTGGCCTCATAAAATGGTTTGGAAGTATTCCCTCCTCTTCTATTTTTTGGAAGAGTTTGTGAAGAATTTTTATCAGTCTTCTTGAAATGTTTGGTAGAATTCACCAGTGAAGCCATCTGGTTCTAGATTTTTGTTTTTGGGGAGGTTTTTGATTACTAATTCAATGTCCTTACTAATAATTATTCTACTCAGATTTTCTCCTTCTTTATGACTTAGTTTTGGTAGTTGTGTATTTCTAGGAATTTTTATCCATTTCTTTTAGGTTGTCCAATTTGTTGGAGCATAATTTTTCATTATATTCTCTTATGATCTTTTGATTTCTGTGGAATCTGTTATAATATCTCCTTTCTCATTTCTAATTTTATTTATTTGAGTTCTCTTTTTTTCTTGGTAAGGCTAGCTAAAGATTTGCCTATTGTTTTCTGTAGTTCTGTGGGACTCATCAATGCAAGCCCTTTTGGCTTTCAGAAGAAGGTGATCCAGCAGCCCATCTTTTGGTCTGCAGCCACAAAAAGCTGAGGTGCCAGACATATGTGTAGATAACTTCCAGGGATATACTGGTAACTAGAGCAGCCTAGAGGGAACAGGAGACACCCAGAGGCTTCTCTGGTCCCTGGAAGATCACAGTCTGAACCTAAATTCATGCTAAATTAGAAGTCTGACCTCCCCAAAGAGCAGCTTTTAAAGTATATAAAAAGATTTTCTTGAGGGAAAGACTAGGAAATTGGTTTTCTGTTTGTTCCATCTGTGCTAAGCCCTGGTGGGATAGCCATTGCAAGTCCTCAGAAAGCCCCTTAAAAATCTGTTTCTTAGTTTGTAATAGTCTTGTGGGTCTTCTGGATACAAGCACTATTGGCTTACAGAGCTAGTTCTTTTGGGGGCCTGTCTCTCATGTAAGAGTCTTACAAGTTGGCATGCTGGATAGGGCCCATCTTCTTTTCCTCCCAAAGTTGGGAATTTCCTCCTGATTGCACTGTGTCAGGGGTGGAATTGATGATCACAGTGTGTCTCAGCCTGTCCTTCCCATTTCAGTGTGGGTGATATGGTATTTTCTCTTTTGCCCAAAGTGTAGGAGTCACTAGCTAAATTCTGCATTTCTTTCAGAGTGAATTTCTCCATGTGCAGCTATAGATTCTGTGTATCCATGGGAGGGGGTGAGTTCATGAGGCTCCTATGTTGCCCTTTTGGACTTGGACATAGGACAGCAAGAGCCCACTGCTGATGGAATCTAATAATTTTAGTCTTTATCATCGATGTAAATATGTTTTTTAGCATGTTACTTTGTTTCAAAGTGAATAATACTTACATAAGAATTTCCATTCATAGCCAATAGTTATTGAGCAGTAATGTGCCAAAGGTTATGCTTGAAACTTTCATAGTATGTTTCTTTGGTAAAGTCAATGACTGAGTGAAATTTCATTTTGTATTATACATTTTTACTGCTTATAAATGTAAGGACTAAAACAAACCAACAAACCACTATGAATAACCAGAGATCTATGTAACCGTAAATAATAAAAGACTGTGTCATCTAGGACTCTACTCTGTGTAAGAAGAAGTACATTTTATTTTATTATTCAAAAGAAGCTCAGTTAATAAATTAGCTCTTTAATTCCTCTTTTCCTCCTTTTTTTTTTTTTTGCTTCTAATATGCATAGTTTATGAAGGGTGAATACTGAATGATTTGGAGGCCAATGATTAATAAAGTTTGGATTACCTGGATTTTAATAATTTCTAAATGAGTTACTCCATTTATTAAGGCAAGTAATTGATATCTTTTTTATTATTTTTTAATGAAAATTATTTTTAACCCTACAAGTTCCTGTATTGGATTGTATGATTGGTACAAACAGGGACTCAGACAAGAAGCCTGTTGTCTGAGAGTGACTATCAGACATATACATTTAAAAAATCCCCCAAAAGGAAGTTTTATAGTAGCAATACTGATGAAGAGCTATGTAGGTTCAGAGAAGGAATGATTACTGAGATATAAGAACATATTGTGGAGGTGGTGGCATTTGAGTTTCACTTGAAGGCTGGCAGGATTTAGTTATGTGAAAATGGTTGAGGCAGGATGGGCAGGGGATGTTTGAGAAGAAAATACTTTGTTATAAAAGCAACCTACAGGGCAATCTTAAGAACTGAAGTTGGAAAACTTTTTGGACTCAGATGATGGAGAATTTTGAATATTAGGCTGAATTTTTGGATAGAATTACTGTAATAGGTCATGGAGACTTTGGAGTAAAAAAAATAAAATTCAGTGTTGAGTTTTAGGATGATTAACCTTGGCAGTGATATAGAAGAGGGGCTGGAGAGAGGAGAGATTGGAAGTGATGAGACCAGTTGGAAGCTGTTTAAATATCTCAAGAAATAGCCAATCAAAGTTTGAAGACTGTAAGGAGGATGAAATGAAAGAAGTAAATATAAAAATATTTTAGAGATGGGAGCATCTGGGTGGCTTAGGTGGTGAAAATTTCTGGGTTTGGCTCAGCTCGTGATCTCATGGTTCATGAGATCAAGATGAGCCCCATGTTGGGCTCTCTGCTCAGCAGGGAGTGTGCTTGAGATTCCCTCCATTCCTACCCCCACTGGCATGCACCTTCTCTCTATCTCTCTCAAATAAATAAATAAATAAATCTTTAAAAAATATTTTAGAGATAGAATTGGGAAGACTTGGCAGTAGCATTTAGTTAGCAGAAATTTTTTTTTATCAGTATTCTGTTGGTATGGTGATTATGGTATAATAAGCCAGAAAGGTCAAGGGACTTATGATCTACTGGATCACACGCATACATTCAACACAATACAAACGGAATAAGATAAGTTGTGAAAGGTACATAGAACTATAAAGATACTAGATTGAAAATATTCACCTATCTCATCTCTCTTGCAAGTCCCATTAAAGTGGGAGAAAATACATAAATGAAGAAAAAGAATAAAATCCAAAACTATCGAAAAACTAGAAAGGAAGCAAGAGAAGAACAGAAATCTTGAGGAAAAAAAAAAAGAGAAAAAACAAATCTTGAGGCAACCTTTGAAGACAGAAAACAGGGCCAGTAGGGAAAGTAATTGAGGAAACTTAAGAATCTAAGGCACTGTAAACAGTCATTTCCAAGGTTCCTCAAGAGAAAAATCTAGTGCTTTCAGTTTTACCATTTATGGAGGATACTTGTTGGGGAAATAGACTTACACACTGAAAATGAAACCTGTGCCATCCATTAATTAGTAGTTCTTAACACACCAGATGCACAAAGAGTTAAGGAATAGTCATGGCATAAATAAGAGTGTTCAAGATAAACTGCTCCTAGCGGAGGAAGGAGAGAACTTAAATGATCTAACATATTTGAGAACATCTTGCCAGAGTTTTCTTCATTGGCTATTCTTTTGTTATTACTGAAAAATCTCACAGTAAAACTTAAAAAATCCTTGCCATCCACAAGTAGCCACTGCTATTCTTTTTAGTGTTTTTCTTCCTTTGTAAGTTGCATTTATTGATGGCATATTTTTCCATATAATGTTTAATGATTGTAGATTATCCCATTGTATATGTATCTCCTAATTGAGGTTTTGACTCTTAACCTCCTATGCACCTCTTGACCAGGTCAGAAAGTGATAAATAGTTGTCATCAGCAAAAACTCTGTTTGAAAAATTAGGAGTTGTTTGATATCGATATAACAAAATCAGAATTTGGGACTTTGGGGAAAAGCTGGGAGTAACCAAGTGAGGGAGGTATTATAGGTGAGGGAACTTAAGTGTTAACCCAGCAAAACTTATATAAAAATTGTTCTTGATTTTCTTCAAAATGCTCAACTACTATTGTCTGGGTTGGGCTATGTCAGTCTTACTATTTTTTCTGATTCAAGGTTACATGCCAATGGACCTGTGTTTCTGATTTTTATATCCTCTGCTTTTGGCAATAAAGTAATTTGGCAGAGAATGATTGAATTAATTCTTCCTTAACCAATCTTAAATCCCAACTCTACCTCTAATAACATATTATTTTTTAAACAATTATTCAATTGTTTCTAGCTGTTTGATAATATAAGTAAAATTACTATGAATATCTGCATGTACAAATTCTTTAAAAGTATTAGTTTATTTCATGAATAAAGATTGAGAGAAGGGAAATATTTGTCCAAGTTATTATATATTGCCTGATTATTTTATCTTTTTTAAAAAGATTTTATTTACTTATTCATGAGAGACCCTGAGAGAGGCAGGCTCCCTGCAGGAAACCCGATGCGAAACTGGATCCCAAGACCCTGGGATCATGCGCTGAGCTGAAGGCCGACACTCGATCACTAAGCCACCCAGGTGCCCCAGCCTGATAATTTTCTTTAAAAAATATATATAACAACAATGTTTTAGGTTTAATTTGATTTAAAAAAATTTGCTAATTGGATAGGAGAATTATTAATACTACTTCAATTTTCATTTTTAAATTATAAATTTAGGTGATTTTTTTTTTTTTTTTACATTTTGTTTACTCATTGGATTTCCTTTTTCAATGAATTGCCCATTTGTTTTCATTTTCTCTTAATCAATTTGTGTCCTAAGAAGGGAGTTGTGAAGGAACCAGGACACAAATTAAAACTCTGTGATAGATGTATAGATTATAATTTTGATGGGTATTTCCAGATTGCTATCTGTGAGATTATACCAGTTTACTTTCTTGTGTGTCTCTATATCCATTGAATAATAAAACTTTTTGATTTTTGCTTACCTGACAAAACAAGATGAATATCTTTTTAAATATTTTATTTTATTATGAATGAGATTCTAACATCTTTATGTATATTTGAGAGCCATTTTGTATCTTTTTTCAGTCAGAAAAAAATTCTTTTTTATGTATGTCAAGCATTGTTTTGCCAAGTAGATGCTTTGTTTATTATATCATCTTTTCTTTAATAGCTTCTGATTTTATTTTCAATACTCTATAATGTCTTTTCAAGTTGAATAATAAGAACAGTTCTTCCAGTCTCTCCATTTTAAATATTTAACTTTTTTCTTTTAAAATATATTTTATTTTTAAAAAAGATTTTATTTATTTATTCATGAGAAACCCAGAGAGAGAGGGAGAGACACAGGCAGAGGGAGAAGTAGGTTCCACACAAAGAGCCAGATGTGGGACTCGATCCCAGGACTCCGGGATCACGCTCTGAGCTGAAAGTAGTTGAGCCACCCAGGCATTACTTCTTTTAAGATTTAAACCTTGATTATTTTATTCAACCTATTAAACCTATTTTATTAACCTTTATTAAACCTATTCAAACCTTGATTATTTTATGTGTAAGATATGAGAGAAAAGAATAATATTTTTCAGATGGTATGTAGTTGTCTGAATACTGCTTAATGACCTAGTCATTTTTTTAAAAAAAGGATTTATTTATTTGAGAGAGAGAGAGAGAAAAACAAAACAAAACATATGGGGGATGGAGGCGGTGGAGAGAATCTCAAGCAGACTCCATGCTGAGTGCAGAGCCTGACACAGGGCTCGATCCCATGATCCTGAGACTATGACCTGAACAGGAATCTCGAGTCTCCTGCTTAACAGACTGAGTCACCCAGGCACCTCTGACCAAGTCATTTTTAACCCAACTTTTTCATGTGAAATGCCAACTTTACTTAACACATACTTAATTAGTCATATTCTGTTCTATATTCCTTTTCATTGTTCTTTTTACTCAAAGCAACAGTACTACATTATTGGATATGTATAGCCTCAAACTATTTTCAACATGCTATAGAATGCTGATTTATGGTGTATTCTTTATGATGTAGTCAATTCTCATATAGAACAGAGTCCACTTTCAGGTTTTAGTTTTAAACATTTTTAATTTTTCTGTTGTTGAACAAATTTTACATTGATTTAATTTTAGTAGCTTCATAGCATTTGTAAAATTTTCTCAGTTTAATTCTCCATCGTCACTGTTATTTAAAATTCTTTTTTTTAAAAAAGATTTTATTTATTTATTCATGAGAGACACAGAGAGAGAAAAAGAGAGAGAGAGAGAGAGAGAGGCAGATATACAGGCAGAGGGAGAAGCAGGCTCCATGCAGGGAGCCTGAGGTGGACCCTAAAATTCTTTTTTTTTTTTTTTTAGGTATTCCCCCCTATTTCTATTACCAAAATGAACTCAAATATTAGCTTTCTAATTGAAAAAAATAAGGGCAGCCCTGGTGGCTCAGTGGTTTAGTGCCGCCTTCAGCCCAGGGCGAGATCCCGGAGACCCGGGATCAAGTCCCACATCAGGCTCCCTTGCAGGGAGCCTGCTTCTCGCTCTGCCTGTGTCTCTGCCTCTCTCTCTGTCTTTCTGTGTGTGTGTGTTTCTCATGAACAAATAAATAAAATCTTTTAAAAAAAGAAAAAATAATTAGAATATTGATGCTGATTTTGTTAATACAAGGAATTTATTTGAGAAAAATTAGTATCTTTTTATACATAGTGCCATCTTATAGGAGTAACATGGCCAGCCCTGAAGCTAAACTTTCCCAAACCAAACTGAATATATAAGTGAGAGCTTCCAAGCCCTTGGTACTGAAGAGACCCTAAGAAATAAGAGGCCATGAGTGCCTATATGTAAGCCATCCCTGAGGCTTCTCTAGGTCACTGACTTGGATATCCTAAGATATCCAAACTAATTCTTGTATATTTTTAAGGAACATATTCAAAGATTGATATTTTTCCTCTATGTCATGTACAAAAATAAGAAGTGTTCTTTTGTAAGTTGTTGTTTTCCCCCAGAAGAATTATGATTTAGTCCTTGATCTATTGTCAATGATTATGTCTTGCCTTAGTGAGAAAAAACAGAGCCAAGCAGCTAAAAATAGCAGAAATCTCAGAACTTGCTCTATCATAATATCCTTTTAATTAGTTTTTATAGGTCTTATAGAGACTTAGGAAGGCAAAGCATGTATCAGTACATTTTCCTTATACAAACCACCTCAAATCTTACTGGTAAAAATCAACGCCCATTTATTTAGCTCATAAGTTTTTGGCTTAGCTATATAGGTTGCAATCAACTAGGTGATTCTTCTGTTGATATTGGCTGGATTCTCTCATTTCTGAATTCAGCTGCCCGTCAGCTAGCTCTGTTTCTGCAGCTTGGCTGGTTGTCCATTGAGGCAACAGTGGGCCACATGTCCCACAACATCCTGAGGACTTTAGCCTCAGCTGCTTTCATGGTTGCAGCAGCAGAAGTTTTGAGAGCAGTAGGAGAAATAACTGTGAGTCCTTCTGAGACATTGGTTTGTAATGGTCACTCTGTCAACTCCTGCACATTTTATTGGTCTGAACCAATCACAGAGTCTCCCCTGATTAAAGAAGTGAGAAAATGAGCTCTACTTCTTGATGGGAGGAACTGCAAGTATTATGACTAATTTTATAAACTGCCATAAGTACTCAAGAACTGTATTTGATAATAGAAACCTAAACTGGAAGCAAGCAAACTGAGCACAGACTCTAGGCACCTAAAGGGTCTTCACTGGGTATTCTTGAGTAATGACAGATTTTTTTTTTTCTGGGGGTGTGTAATTGGACCTCATGGTCCTGTCTGAGGAAAGCATGTGTAGTGGGGTCCAAGACTCTGCATTTCTAACAAACGTTAAGGTGATGATGGTTCTGTTGGTTTGCAGAGCACACCTGCGGTAGTAAACCACTAGAGTGGAGCTGCTCAAAATAGGACTGGTAGACTGGCAGCATCAGTATCACTTGTAGAAAATGCAAAATTCTTGACCCTCACCCCCCAGACCAAATGAATCAGAATTTCTGGGTATGGCCCTGAAGTCTGGAATCTGACAAATTTTCTGGGGACTCTGATGGAGACTAAAGTTTCTTCAGCACTGCACTAGAAAATACTGTGTAGAAAATGAAGGTGGGCAGCCAAGAAGGAAGAGAATCATAAGCAATCAAAATCACTGGGTTTTCATAATGCCTGCAAGATTTGTTCCTCTGCCTAGGAATCCAGGCCTTTTGATTAACACATATAAACCACAAAGTGTATTGCCAAACACCAAGAGGTGGGCCTAAATGTAATGCTTGCCCTGGAAGAAAAAGGTGAGTAATGGTGGTTAGCAATACCTGTAGAAAAATTACCTATGTTTTCTTTATATTTTGGCAGCAGTCTAAGAGCTGACCATTCCTTGTGTTATGTTTTTATTAATGTTCTCATAGTGAACATTGAAGGAAAGCCTCTCTTGTGTATGACTGTGAGACTAATCGATCAACACTCAGTCATGTTTTACTACTGTCAGCTAGCGTTTGTTCTTTTCATATTTTTTTGCCACAGAATTCTGACAAATTCATTCAAAATCCAGAGGAGGTGAATATATAGCAACACCATCACAGTTTAAATTTTTTTCCAATATGCCAGTCCCTACCACTATGTTTGACACATGCAAAGTATTTAGTACACTTGAAAAATTACATAGAGTTTACAAAATTCTATGATATACACAATTGAAATTTAATTCATAAGTCAAGCTATTCATTGGGGAGATTGTTTATTTGAAACCAAGTTACCTCCTTTGTGGTGCAGATATAAAGCATGGTGGGGGGGGGTGATGAAATGTTTCAATTTTCAGTTTTTTTTTAATGCCTTGATATTGTCTATGGACATTGTTTAAGCTGATTAAGATAAGACTCGTTGCCAAACTATTTAAAAGTTTGTTTGTTTGTTTTTAACCACTAGGTCACATCAAATATACAGGCTCTATTTGTAGTTATCTGTAATTATTTTCAGTGTTCTCAAAAAAAAAAAGTAGTCTTTGGTTAATTTCATGTAATTTTAATTCTATGCCCTGACAAGCAATCCAAAGACTGATATTCTAATTTTGTTAAACTATTGAAGGCTCTTCCCATACTTATATCAATAGGGAAGAAGAGGGCATAGCCCTTGTACTGGCTCTGCCACCTTAGGCAAGTGCCTCATCCTCTCTGAGCATCTTAGAGTTGCCTCTTACATGGTAAAGATATCTAGGAGATATTCCTGATTAGTCTGAATATACCAATATCCCCCCCCAAAAAAACAAAAGAAGGAAAGCTGTCCTTTTTCTAGGTAGTTGGTTTGCTTTGATCCCATGGACATGGTGAGTACTGGAACTGACTTAGGGAGCTGGCTAGGTAGATAGAGAGATCAAGTCTAGACATGTTACTAACCTAACATCTGTGACTCACTTTCCTCATCTTTACGCGTAGAGGTTCTGTGTAACTATAAGGTCATTTCCTTTTTTTTTTTTTTTTTTTGGTCATTTCCAATAAAGCAAACGAAAGAGATATAGTTGTCAAAGTTTGCACTTTGATGATAACTTAGAAAGTCAAGTTGGCAGAACTTTGTCTCTATCTCTATGGTACCTACTATTTGGTTATCTCAAAGTATCCAGGGATTAATTTTTAGTTATTATATTTGTTATTGTGTAGAAATTTCCTCAATTATACTTTCCATTTTCTATCATATCCTTGGAAACTGCAAGGCTAAGTGTGTATAATGTCATTAAGAATGGTTTTTGAAAGTGGCCAGCCGGTGTTGCTTATTCACAATCACATCATTGTGATTTAGTCTCAACTCTATTGTGTGCTTCTGATATTCCACTTTGAAATGGCTGAGGGAATGAGTAAAGTGTGTTATAAAGTCATCATATTGTAACCCATTAACTTATTTAACTCATTATAATTTGCTAACGCATTAACTTATTTCTCAAATAGTTTCATCTTTTTATAGCTCTTTTTATTTCTTGAAAAATTTTTATGAGTCCTTTGTAAAGACTTAAGAATGAACACCAGTAAATTTTCTCCCTACAAGCAATATATGTCATCTGCCTCCTGCAGAATTATCTCACTAGTCTCTGTGACTTCAGACATGTTTGTTTCCAGGTGCTACAAACAGAAGAATTCTGGTAGCAAAATTCTACTTGTTTTTACATAAGTACATGCTGAATACAAGAGACTACGTACAAAAATAATGGAGAAAAGGCTTCATGCCACGATATCTGAATCCTAGAAACTTTAGAAGTGGAATCTTTTTTTCTTTTTGGTCACTAGCAGGAATATGTTCCAAAAAGTTCCCTTAAGCATCTTATGAGGTTTTCTAATTTAAAAAAACAAAAAATCAGAATAAAAAAAAGAAAGGTGAGAAAATCCACATGTAGTAGCAAGATTTGTCACTGGATATGATTTCCTTAGATCACATATATTGTTAAAATCACAGAATAGTATCCATTAAGATCAACTCTCATTCTATCATCAAGTGAAAAGGACAAGACTCTCAAACTCATTCTGTAGTCCCCATCTTTGTCATTTTAGGTCAGACTTTCCCTAAAGGCTATTGTGGATGGTCCTTTTAAGTATTTTTGCCATAAGGGGGCTCTGGGTGGGTCAGTCTGTTAAGCATCTGCCATCGGTTCCCGGCTCACATTATGATCTCAGGGTTCTGGGATCAAGTCCCACATCTGGATGCTGCACTGCAGGGCATCTGCTTCTCCCTCTTCCTCTGTACCCCTCCCCACTGCTCGGGCTCTTTCTCAAATAAATAAATAAAATCTAAAAAAATACGTATACTTGCTATAAGAAAATGATGTAGAATGCAGAGAGAGAGGAAGAGGGACTGGGACCAGACCTTCTGCTATGGATTATCCTCTGTGTTGTACCTACGTGAGTCTGCTCTAAACAAGAGAAATAAAACTTAGTAGGTATAAATCCTTACACTGTCATGTTTGTAACCAATTGTTTACGATGCTTAGGAATTCAATATAGCATAAAAAAAAAGGAATTCAACATGGCATAATAAACTTGAGGAAGTTCAAATTTATTCCATTGTATGTGAATATACCTGGTTCCATGCATGGTCTTTCCTTGACCCTTTTTAGGGAACTCACCTAGAAGGATTTCCATTTCATCATGTCTTAATAGATATAAACCGTCAGTGAGATTCAGCCTGTGATAGACAATAAATGCTTGATTTAAAACAACAAATACTTTTCCATTTGATGATCTGAAAGAGGAGTGTTTATTCCTTAAATTGTTCATTCCTTGAATTGTTTCAGAAATGCTTCAACACGACATCGATGCTTAATTCATATCTTCTGCAGAATTGGATGCATAGAAACTTAGGATTTGATGTGGTTAGTGAGAAACTTCAGGTTTTTCCTACCATTTTGACTTTGGGTGGGAGGAAGGGCAAAACACTTCCATGTTTAGAAAGACGTATTATTTAAAACATTTAGCATATTTTCAGAGAGACCTTTTTATTTAGTGTCATCTGTGTCCTCTACCCTGGTAGCCATCCGTTAGCAGTTGTACAGTAGGCGGGAGCGCGAGCGGTCCCACATGGTGTACGGATCACAGCATGTATGTTCTACACGATGGCTTTCTTACATCATTAAGCTACAGTCCTAGAATTAATTTCCTCTGGAAGTTTTTTTTAAATTAGTTTAAAACTATTAGCAATTTTTCAACTTACTCTACTTGTGTTACTGATTTAAGTTGGTACTTAATTTAGAAATTTGTTATTTTACTTTATATTAAAATTTGCAAATTTTGAGTATGTGCGTGTTTCTGAATTACAAATTCAAACTTCTTTTTTTTTAAAGAATTATTTTATATTTTCTGAGGTGCCTGGGTGGCTTAGTTGGTTAAGTGTCTGACTCTTGGTTTTGGCTCAGGTCATGATCCTGATCAGGGTCATAGAATCGAATCCCACATCAGGTCCTGAGTGTTCAGCACAGAGTCTGCTTGAATTCTCTCTCTCTCTCTGCCCCTCCCCTTGCTCATGGTCTCACATACCGTCTCTTTGTCTAAATAAATAAATAAAATCTTAAAAAAATAATTATTTTCTATTTTCTAATTTTAGTTCCAGTATAGTTAGTATACAGTGTTATATTAGTTTCAGGCGTACTACAATATACTGATTCAATAATTCTATACATTACTCATCAAGATAAGTCTACTCTTAATCCTCCTCACCTATTTCACCCATCCCCCACACCCATCTCCCCTCTGGTAACCATCAGTTTGTTCTGTATAGTTAAGGGTCCTTTTTAGTTGTCTCATTTTTCTTTGTTCATTTGTATTTGTATTTCTCTGTTTGAGTTATTTTACCTAACATTACATTCTCTGGATCTATCCATGTTGTTGCACATGGCAAGATGTCATTCTTTTTTATGACTCAGTAGCATTCCATTGTATATCTATATATCACCTCTTCTTTATCCATTCATATATCAACGGAAGCTTGGGCTGCTTCCATAATTTGGCTTTTGTTAGGTAATCCTGCAATAAACATAGAGTTGCATATACCTTTTCAATTAGTGATTTTGTATTTTTTTGGTAAATAGTAGTGGAATTACTGGATCATACAGTGGTTCCATTTTTAATTTTTTGATTAAAAATATTGTTTTCTGCAGATGACTTGATACTATATATAGTAAAGACTCTACCCAAAAACTCCTAGAACTGTTTTCCACGGTGGCAGCACCAGTTGGCACTCCCACCAAGAGTGTATACTGGTTTCTTTTTCTCTACATCCTCACCCAACAATTGTTTCTTTTGTTATTGACTTTAGTCATTCTGATAGATCTGAGGTGACATTTCATTGTGCCTTCGATTTGTATTTCCCTGATAATGAGTGATGTTGAACATCTTTTTATGTGTCTGTTGGCCATCTAGATGTCTTCTTTGGAGAAATGTCTGTTCAACTCTTCTGCCCATTTTTTAATTGGTTTATTTTTTCCAGTGTTGAGTTGTATCAGTTCTTTATACATTTTAATAATAACCTTTTATTTGATATGTCATTTACAAATATTTTTTCCCATTCAATAAGTTGCCTTTTGTTTTTGATTGTTTCCTTTGCTGTGCAGAAACTTTTTATTATGATGTAGCCCCAATAGTTTATTTTTGCTTTTCTTAGAAGACATATTTAGAAAAATATTGTCATGGATGATGTCAGAGAAATTATTGTTTGTACTCTCTTCTAGGATTTTTATGGTTTCATATCTCACAGTTAGGTCTTTAATCCATTTGAGTTTGTGTATGGTGTAATAAAGTGGTCCAGCTTCAATCTTCTCCATATAGCTGTTCAGTTTTCCCAATACCATTTGTTGTAGACCTTTTACTATTGTATATTCTTACCTCCTTCTTCAAAGATTAATTGACCATATATAGTTGTGGGTTTGTTTCTGGGTTTTCTATTCTATTCCATTGATCTATATGTTTATTTTTGTGCCATAGTGTACTATTTTGATCACTGCAGTTTTATAATGTATCTTGAAATCTGGGATTGTGATATCTCTAGTTTTACTCTTCTTTTTCAAGATTGCTTTGGCTATCAGAGTTTTTTGTGGTTCCATACAAAGTTTAGGATTATTTGTTCTAATTCTGTGAAAAGTGCTATTGATATTTTGATAGGGATTGCCTTAAATTTGTAGATTGCTTTGAGTAGTATGGAATTTTAATAATATTTGTTCTTCGAAACCATAAGCATGGAATGGAATGTCTTCCCATTTATTTGTTTATTTATTTATTCATTTTTTTCATCAATGTTTTGTAGTTTTCAGAGTATAGGTCTCTCATTTCTTTTTTTTTTTTAAGATTTTATTTATTCATTCGTGATAGACAGAGAGAGAGAGAGAGAGAGAGAGATAGGCAGAGACACAGGCAGAGGGAGAAGCAGGCTCCATGCCAGGAGCCTGATGTGGGACTTGATTCCGGGACTCCAGGATCGCGCCCTGGGCCAAAGGCAGGCGCCAAACCACTGAGCAACCCATGGATCCCCTAGGTCTCTCATTTCTTTGATTAGATTTATTCTTAGGTATTTTATTATTTTTGATGCAGTTGTAAATGGGATTGTTTTCTTTATTTCTCTTTCTGTTACTTCATTTTTAGTGTATAGAGAAATGTAACAGATTTCTGTATATTGATTTTATATCCTGAGACTTTACTGAATTCATTTATCAGTTTTAGTAATTTTTTTGGTGGAGTCTTTAGGGTTTATTATATACTGTATCAGATCATCTGCAAATAGTGAAAGCTTTCCTGATCCCTTACCAATTTGGGTGCCTTCTATTTCTTTTTCTTGTCTGATTGCTTGGCTAGAACTTCCAATACTATTTTGAATAAAAATGGTGAGAATGGATATTGTTGTTTATTCCTGATCTTAGGGGAAAAGCTCTCAGTTATTGAGTATGATATTAGCCATGTTTTTTCATATATGGCCTTTATTTCTTGTTCTTCTTCTTCTTCTTCCTTTCTTCTTTCTTCTTTCTTCTTCTTTTTATAGAGAGAAAGTGAGAGTGTAGGGGAGGGGGAGAGGGAGAAGAATAGGGAGAGTCTTAAGTGGGCTTCATATTGGGAAAAGTTTTACTGCAGGGCTTCATCTCACGACCCTGGGATCATGACCTGAGCCAAAATCAAGAGTCGGATGGTTACTAACTGTGCTACTCAGGTGTCCCTGAACCCATTCTTTACTCCTCCTCCCTCTCCCACATGTTAAGTATTGGCATCATTTTACTTCCTTTTATTTTGTGAATCCCTTGGCTGGTTTTTATAGGTATAGTTATTTTTGTGTTTTTTGTTTGTTTGTTTGTTTTTTACTTTTCTTATCTTTACTTATAGTCTTTCCTTTTGACTCAGAGTCCTCTTTAACATTTCTTGTAGGGCTGGTTTAGTGGTCATGAATTCCTTTACTTTTTTTTTTTTTTTTGTCTGAGGAACTCTTTATCTCTCCTTCTCTTCTAAGTGTGATAGAGCATTCTTGGCTTCAATGTTGTCTTTTTTTTTTTTTTTTTCTTTCTTTCTTTCAGCACTTTGAATAATACATCATGCCACTCCCTTCTGGCCTGCAAAGCTTCTGCTGAAAAACCAGCTGATAAACCAATGAGGTTTCCTTTGTATGTAACTGTTTTCTTTTCTCTTACTACTTTTAAAGTTTTCTCTTTATCCTTACTTTTTGCCATTTTAATTACTTGGTGTCTTGCTGTGGATCTCCTTTAGTTGATTTTGTTGGGGGCTCGCTGTTCCTCCTGGGGGATTTCTGGATTTCTGTTTCTTTCCCCAGAATTGGATGTTTTCAACTATTATCTCTTCAAGTAAATTTTCTGCCCTGTTTCTCTCTCTTCTTCTCCTGAGATCCCTATAATGTAAATATTGTTATGCTTGATGGTATTGCTCTGTTCCCTAAATCTATTTTCATTTTTTCCTCTCTCCTGTTCAGCTGGATTACTTTCCATTACTTTGTCCTCCAGATCACTGATCCATTCTTCTGCTTCCTCTAGTCTACTATTTATTCCCTCTATTGTATTTTTAATTTAAATTATTGATTTCTTCATCTCTGATTCATTCTTTTTATGTTTCTATCTCTTCATTAAAAGTCTAAGTAAAGTCCTCCACTCTTCCACTTTTCTCCAGTCCAGGCAGTATGTTTATGGCCATTACTTCAAATTCTCTGTCAACGAAATAACTTATGTCCATTTTATTTAGATCTCTTGCTGTGATTTTGTCTGTTCTTTCATTTTAGGACAGATTCCTCTGCCCCCTCATTTTTCGAAACTCTTTGTATCTGTTTCTATGTGTTAGCAAAGTCTGCTATGTCTTCTACACTTGAAAATAGTGTCCTTATGAAGAAAAGGTCTGTAGTGCACTGCAGTGTAATGTCTTGTTCATCAGAACCTGGTGCTTTAGAGGTGTCTTCTATCTGTGTTGTATGTGTCTTTCTGTTGTGGATGAACTGCTTTGCCTTCAGCCCAGTTATCTTCAATGGCTTTCTTTGCCTGTTGTGGTCAATGTCTGGTTTCTATGTTGTTACTGGGTCAGTCTGGGGCCACACTGAGTTTGAGTTTGATCACATGAGGCATTTGGCAGAGAAGCAGTAGCACCACACTTCAGGACACTTTTTCTGTTTTGTTCTCTGAGAAGCTTCATTGGTTAGTGCAGCCTGCAGTCTGCCCCCAGCCCACCGCAGTCTGCCAAATGTCTGCCCCCAGCCCACCACTGGAGCTGCAGGTAGACAGTGTGTAGTTATCTCCTCTTCCCCCCGCCCCAGGGCAGGAGTCATTTTGGAGTGGTGCTGGTTCCTGTTGTGGTGCTTACACCCTGACAGAGTGATACTGCTTTGGATGGACTCAGGCCAAGAGCTTATTGGAGGGGCAAAACAGCAGGAGAATGTGGGGGCAGAGGGAGTGGATTAGCAAGTCTTGCACTGGCCCAGTGTGAGGGAGACCTGGGGCTGAGTCCTGGCTGGAATGGGCATGTTTGCAGTAGAACACAGGTGTAAGACACTGTTAGAAAGGTAGATAATTAGTATTGGCCCCATGCCAGTTCTCAGAGTTGTCTGTGTGTCCTTTGTTCCTGCAGAATCTCCAAAAGACACCTGGCCCTCCAGCACATGCTTTGAGATTAGTAAACAAGTCTCCCTCCATATACCTCTGGTGTTTTTCAAACTGCTGCTTCTATGCTGTATGTCTGTGGGGCTATTTGTTGTGCTGTCTCTTTAAAGCTGTGGATTCAGTTCCCCTTCACCCTCCTGACTCTCCTAGAGATGAACCTGCTGATTTTTCAAGTTCCCAGTTTTAAGTCTTGCTGATTCTGAGAACTTGCAAAATTCAAATTTAGCCCCTCTGGTTTTCAAAGCCAAATGTTATGAGGGCTCTCCAGGCAGGCTCCATGATGTGAGGGTCTATTGCTTTCCCCTCTCTGAGCCAGTGGTGTCCCTCCCTCCCACAGACAGTCCCAGAGGTCATTTAGCTCCCTACAGTATTTCTGGTCTTCCTCTTCTCTTCAGTGTGGCTTCTTCTGTACATTTAGTTCTGCAGAGTCTGTTCTGCCAGTATTTCTTTTGTTTTCTGAGTTATTTATAATGATGTGGGTGTTATCTACTTGTATCCATGGCACTAGGTGAGCTTAGGGTCTTGCTCTACTGGTCCTGCTTAATGGTCCTGCTCAGATGATTCTGTCATCTCCGTAAGAAATCACAAATTCAAATTTCTTATCCTTCTCATTTGTAAGCATGGTGGCTTAAGGTCACCTTTCAATTGAGCTCCTTTCACTTTTAATTGCAATTCTTTTAACTTTCCTTGCTGGTCTTTGAAATCATGACTGATTTAAGAGATATTAAGAAATCTTTAGTCCCTGAAGTAGTGATGATGCTACCTGTATTTACTTTTCATTTTTTGCAGAGCTGGCCAAGATCCAGATTATTGGGGCAAGAACCACCTAATCATGTACATATAAGTACAGCACCTGTAAGTATGGATTGAGGGGAATAATAGGTTGTAGATTAAATACAAGAATAACTATTCCTAGAATATAACAGCTCCCTTCCTGATGTACTCTTCTTGTTGGAAACAATGGCATCCTCAAAAGGGTGATTGGAAAGAGAGTAAAGAAGGTACTATTTACATTTGTGGACAGGATTAAGTGAAAATAACAAAGGTGGGGAAGAACCCTGGAGCTAGCAAATCAGGAAGGTATCACCACTCCAGTGCCTGAGGGACAAGGGGAGGCTGTGGCTTTCAGAACTAAGAGAGAAGCGTGACCAGAGCTGTGGCCTATGGAAGAGGAAAGAGACTGCGGATATTATCTTTTTCCTTGCCCTCTTATCTTTAGTGGCTTCCATCAACTAAACCCTAAACCCAAATAGAAATCACTAAAAAGTGACATTTTCAGAACAAAAAGAAGGGTGAAGAAGGATGAAGGCTGAAGTTGATTGGAACAGAATATCAGTAATGGACTACCTCTGTTGTGTCTTAGCACTCATTCTCAATGCATTGTCTGAATGAAAATCTTGTGTTCCTACACAGGAGTGGAGTGGTGTTAATTTAGTCACACTTTGCTTCAGAAATATAAATAATTAACCATCACCAATGTACTTCAGATAAAGTAGCATAATCCCCATACAATGTATCGGCACCTTGACCGAGGTTTTTACCATCTTGAGTAACCCAAATCCCAGAGTATGAATTCTTACTGGTTCTCTATTTATTAGATGGTTTTCTATTAGCCAATGTATGGGGTAAGGGAGTACCAGTGAATCCCTAAGTTTAAGCCATAGTCTTCCTTTCCCTCATTGTGAGGCAGAAAACCACTTTCTATTTGTTAACTGAGATCAATCACTTAGTCAGTAGGATGATGTCTTTTTCTCCCAGTTGGTTTAACAAGGCACACAAAATAACCACCTGCCAGTCTGAGTTACCATTTAAGATAACCATAACTGTGTTCCCTGGTGGAACAATGCCTCTCTTAGGCACAGGGACCACAAAGATTAACCAAGTTTTAGGTACCAGAAGCATAAATTTCTTAAGTAAGTTGTTTGATGTAATGATAAGAAGAGGTCATCCCATCTCCATATTTTAGTTATAGGTTATATTAATTTGACTATAGTTATGGCAACACCCTGATTAAACATTTATTCTGCATCCCAAAAGAGTGTAAGACTCAGAAACCTCACAGGATGGTTGGTATCTCAGATGTCTATCAAATGAGCATTCAAACGGCCATTTGACTATTTTTTCCAAGCCATTGTTGCTCAGTGGTAAGGCACATAGGGTAATTTTTACGACACTTTAAACATTAAATATATTGCTTTGCCAGTGGTGATGGCATATGTGATCCCATGGTGAAGGAAAAGGCACTGTATGAGTCTACAGATGATGGCAAAACCATCAAAGGCAGTGAAGGTATATCTCTGATATATCTATTCCTCTGATAAAAAATAATTGCCTTATCAATGATAGAAGGTGTCTACTGTGTCTGGCTCGTCCCCCAATGAATGATGTCATATTAGGGGTTCACTTAAACTCAATAGTCATGGTAAAGAGAAAAGGAGAGAAAGTTATCAGCATCAAGGAGAGCTCTAGCATAGCTAAAAAAATAGCCACTCACACATTGCAGAGCATCATTGAAAAAGCTGAAGGGCAAATACCCTGGTTTATCTTTTCTTCCCATCTTTATATCTCCTTCTGGCCACAGATACCAGAAGCTGAGGGCAAACCTGTTTGATGCAATCCATAAATCAGTGTCCAGAGTACTGGACATGCTCAGTACACACAGAGCATGGAGCTGGGTAGAGAAGGGTGCAGAGTGTGTCTAAAGAGGTAAATGGAGAACTTTCCAAATTGTCAAGCAGTTCACTGAGTAACCAGAGTCAAATCTGGGCGTAGCCACAATGCTGAAAGCCTTTAAAAGACTCTCAAACTCAATAAACCATGTTGAATTATTATGGAACACATCTTGATGCTAGAGAGTTTTACTTCAAATCTTTTCTTTCCTATTTATTACTTAGGTAACCCTTGACATAGTTCTTAAAGAAATCTGATTCCTATTCTTAAGATAGTTTCAAAGTTGGTGCTGTACATACTCTAAGTCAGCATTCAACATGCGGTATTATTTCCTCCATAACCAAGATTCACAGGTCCACGAATCAAGGGATGGAAATGGGGGAGACTCCACCCACTCCTAGGGATCCATCAGCAAAATTTTTTTATTTCTTTCCCCAGGACCTTATGCTCTGTTGTTCTAGAGGTGTTAGTTCCAAAGAGAGTATTGCTTCTATCAGAAGATGCAACAACGAGCCCATTGAATTGGAGGTTGAGATAGCCACCTGTTCACCTTGGGCTCCTCATGCCTCTGAATTAACAAAGAGAGTAGTTACTGTACTGGTTGGAATAACTTATCCTCCTCACCAAAGGCAGGTCAGACTGCTACTATACAGTGTAGGGAAGGATGAGTATATCTGGCATAGAGGAGAGCCCTTATGTTTTTTCTTAGTACTGCCATATCTGGTGATTAAAGTTAATAAAAACTACATAACCCAATTCAAGCAGGGCTGCTAATGGTCCAGATCCTTCAGGAATGAAAATTTGGGTTATCCCACTGGGCAAAGAATCACAACCAGCTGAGGTACTTGCTAAGGGAAAAGGGAATATAAAATAAGTAGAAGAAAGTAAGTTATAAATAACGCTTATGACAACATGGCCAGTTGCAGAAATGAGGATTATTATTACTTCGTTATTTTGTTATGAATTTGTGTGTGTATATTATTAAGCGGATATATTTGTTATCTTCCTTTTCTTATTCTCTTATCACATAGCATAAGATGTATTAACTATACATTATTGTATTTAAATATTGTTAACTTTACATCATAGTATTTAAGTTATAGGATATCAAGGAGAAGAATCCATATCACTCAAGGACTTTGCATCCTTTTCAAGGAAGGAGCTAATATTTTCTTAGTTGTACACAGGATAGTTGTATCCTGTGAGAAGGACTTACAACTTTGCTATTGTCTTTATTCAAAGAGGAAGTGTAGCTTAAGAACATGTCTAGGTGCTAAGTTGACAAATGGGTGAAAATAAATGATTAATTTTTATGTGTCAATTTGGCGAGGTTATGGTATCCAGTTGACCAAATGGTCAAACACTAGTTTAGATGTTGCTATAAAAATATTTATTTTATAGATGTGATTAGCATGTATAATTAGCTCACTTAAGAAAAGTAGATTACCCTTGATCATGAGGATAGGATTCATCCAATCAGTTGAAAGCCTTAGAGCAAAACCCAAAATTTTCCTGAAAAGAAGGAATTCTTATTTAAGACTGTAACATAGAAATCCTGCCTGAGTCTCTAGCCTACTAGTCTGCCCTAGAGAGTTCAGACAAACGATTACAACATCAACTCCTGTCTGAGTTTCCAGCTTGCTGGACTTCCTATAGATTTCAAACTAAAGACTTCAACATCACTCTTGCCTGAGTTTCTAGCCTATTCCACCAATATTGGATGTGCCAACTTCCACAATTAATGAGCCAATTTATCTATATACCTGTCTGTCCATCTGTCTATCTATCATCTGTCTTATTACCTGATTAATTCTGTTTCTTTGGAGAACCCTGACTGATACAGGTACTAAAGTACTTCATTTCCGTAGAGTTTGTTCACATTAAATGAAATAACATTTCATGTGATGTGAGTTGGGTGTTTTAATTGCAAGAAATAAATAATTTAACTCAAATTGGTTTACATAATATTCATGGCTTGTCAGGTAGGTTGTTTTTTGCAAATTTGGTCCCACTAATACAAACTTTACATAAAATGCTCTTTTTATAATGTGATATTGACACATTTCTACAGAAACGTACATGTTTATGATTCCTTTCCCTGAAAGGGGGTACAGATCTGTAAAAGACTCAACCAATATGATAAAGCAGAAGCAATCCTGCCTGAGTTTTTAATTAGATCATAAAAGGCAATATAGCTTCTCTCTGTTTCTGTGTGTGTGTGTGTGTGTCTTTTTTCTTTCTCTGTGTTCTCCTTTTCTACGGATCCTAGTTGCCGTGGTGGGTGGAAGCCCATCCCACTCAGGAAGGTCATGTATGAGTGTTCCCACCAACAGTCCCAGCTAGTTTCCCAGCCTACAGCCAGCATATTTCCAAATGTGTGATTGAATAAGCTTCAAATGACTTTAGCCCACAGCCTTCAGGCCTTGAAGTATTGCAGTTGAGGACTTATGGAGCAGAAATAAACCATCCTCCAGTGCCCTGTCTGAATTCTTGACCTGTAGAAGCAAGAGATAATAAGTATTTATTGCCATTCTAAGCCAATACATTTTAGGATATTTTGTCAACTTGCATTATTCAAAAAAAAAAACTAAAGATGGTATAAGTTTTAAGAATGATCATCAATTGGCTATGTTTCTCTGTGATTATTTTTTCCCTAAGTTCTGGTTTCCTTTATGTGTTGACTTTATCCAATTATGGAAGAAAAATAGCTACATTTGTTTCACTGCCTCACATCTTTATAATATATGGTCCAGTGCAAAGAGATCACTTTTGTTCAACCATTCCCAGAATGGGAATCTGAAATTCAATATGATTGAGCTTCCTTAAGTAACATGACCACATCTAAAATAATTTGAAGTCTAGGTAGATAGACTATAATCATTGGCTTATCTTGGTATATTTTTCTCAGCCTTGGCATCACAGAAATTTTCAAGCTTATATTAGGGGTTCTCAGGAAAAAGAGAATAAATACCCTAGAAGCAATCACAGATTTCCAATATAAACACATTCCTTATACATGATAGTTTTGATTATTACTAAATTTGTCTTTAAGATTAAATATTTTCTCATGTATTACCTTGGCATTCATCAGTCACTTAATCTTTTCATTACGATTTCACTCAAGAATATATAAGCAAATGTCATCATCTCCAATCTTTTCCCCTTTAAATATCAAAATTCCCTTTATTTCTACAAAGCTTAGTAAATATGCCTATCTCTATCATAGTTAGCTACAGCATTCACAGGCTATGTTTAAAATGAAGCCATTTTATACATTCTTTCTTGAAATTGTCTTCAGAATACTTGGCAATGTTAGGTGATAGCATATGTTTAATGTTATTAAAAGCAGAGTCATTTTAGCAAAGGTCTGGAATAGCACTTTAAATCCACAAAAGGTACACCCCACGGAGGTCCTGGAATAGCATTTAATAAGTGCAGAAGGAAGAGAAGTTGGAGCACACAACATGAGTAATGTAAGATATAAAGAGCTAGTGTTAGTGGTTAGAATACTTCCCAAATTCTGTTCTGTAGGATGTCAGTTTTGTGGGGGAAAAAAGTTTTCAGAAATCAAATACGTTTGGGAAGTGCCATATATTATGTTGCCCCTTTGGAAATTCAGGATTCAGGTTATTGTATTAAAAAACTTAAAAAATTCTATAATGAAAGGATTGTTAAGTTTTGCTAGCCTAGTTTTCCCAAAGACAAATCACTTGTTTTTAAGAGATACTCATCATCAAAAAATGAAAATAACAGTGTGGTATGTTCCAGGGAGTCAAGTGCTGAAATATGGTTTATTACTAATAATATGAACCACAATGCAAGAAATTGGTCATTTAAAACCTTAAAGTAGTAAAAAAGGAAACAATGTAAACCATTCTAATATCATCTTGAAATGGCTATTTGTAGTTTCAGCAAAGAGGAAGTAAATCCATTCCACTCTATTTCTCCCACTGTTAAATAATAAAATCCCTAAACAGAATTTATAAAGTGACTATCTGATGACCCTGAAAAGTAAATAATAGGAGGCCGATTCAAGAAAGAAATCAAAACATACAAAATAATCAGTACAGTGGTAAGTTTCCTGTTTTATGTTTTTTAATTTATTTTTTTCCTTTCCTTTTCTCCTGGCTTAGATTCTATGCAGACTAAATCATGGAATTTCAGTGTGCATGAACAGATAAAACTCTAGGAAAAATCTGTTTTTAAGGCTAGGGGAGCAGGAAGTTGCCCTTTGCGCAGTGGAAAGTATATGTGTGTACAAATTCCCACATTTTTTTTTTTTCTTTCTTTCCTGGCCCTGACCTGAGGCAAACCCTGCTTATGAAGCTGCACTGCTGTGTGGCAGGTGTAGTGGCAGCAGCAGCTGAGTAGGTACTTAAAATACTGAGAAAATACTTCTTCCTGACCAGAGACATTTGGAAAAGACATGTATATGTTCTGAAGTACGTGGAGGGTGTCCGAGTGATTTTTACTTTCTTTTCGCTCACTACTTTGTACAGAGAAAGATCTTATTGAGAGAAGTATGGACAACAAAAGGTGGCTAAAAACCCTGGCTATTAGCTAGGATAACAGATAAAAAGGATATTTCTGGAAGCCAGAAATGTAAGAGAAATCATAGAGTGGAAGAAATTGGGTAATTTAAATCTTCATATGAAGTCTTTGGCTAATTGTATAGGTGCACTATGGAAATGAAACTGCACCGTGGGAAAGCTTTGGGAACTCAACTATGGTTGAGACCACTGTCCAGGTCCCAACCTATTTTGGGGTAGTACACATGCAAGATGCACCAAAGTAACTCACAAAGGCTTTGAAAACTAAACTGAGGTTGGAATAACAATCCACAAAAGAAAGTTTAAAACTCATGTCTGGCAGGGTTGATTGCCTGTTGAAACAAACAGGAAAAAAAAAAGTCAATATTCTGTGGAGATTTTTAATAGTACTTATAATATTTAAAGTGTCTAGATTACATTCCAAAAACACTTGACATACCAAGAACCAGGAAAATATTAATTTGCTTAAAGAAAAAGGCAATCAACAAATACTAACCCTAAGATGACCCCATAGCTGGAATTAGACCATATTATAAAATAGCTACCATAACCTTGCTCCATGAAGTAAAGGCAAACACTCTTGAAAAGGAAAGCTAGATGTTCTCAGAAAAGAGATGTAGCCTACAAAAGAGAACCAAATGGAATTTTAGAGTGAAACAAATTCAATAACAGAAAAATATTCACTAGATGCACTCAGTGTAGATGAAATAATTGTGAATATAGATTAGCATAAGTTATTCAAATTGTACTACAGAGGAAGAAAGGATATAGCAATAAGTGAGAGTTAGAAACTTGTGCAACAATATCAAAAGGTTTGACATTCATGTCATTGGAGTTGAGGAGAGGGGAAGTTTTCTGATGCAGAAAATTCTTTTGAAGAAATACTTGTTTACAACATCTTGGGTTTAGTGAAGGACACACATTTACAGTCAAGAAACTCAGTGAAACTCTAATAAGACTCAAAGAAAACATCACTTATCCAATGATAAAGAAAATATTAGATGCCATGGAGGCCAGAAGAGGATGGAACAATATTTTTAGTGTAATGAATGAAAATAACTATGAACTCGGAATTCTTTAACCAGCAAAAACATCCTTTAAGAGTGAAAGTGAAATAAAGACATTTCAAATGAAGGAAAACTAAGGAATTCATGTCAGTAGACCTGCTCTAAAAGAAAGGTCAATTAACACCTTTTGGGCAAGGAAAAACAACAGGGTAAATCATGGAACCTGATGAATGAAGATAGTAATAGAAAAAATAAATATATGGGTAAATTTAATAGAGTACTTTCACCCTCTTGCATTTTTAAAACTATGTAAAATTCCTGGAAGTAAAACTAAATGTACTATAGTATGGTGGGGTTTATAATGTATGTCGATCTGACTCATGTATTAATTTTCTATTGCTGCCACACAATTACAACTTCCAACAGCTTTTAAACAATGCAATTTTTAAAAAATATTTTATTTATTTATTCATGAGAGACACACAGAGAGAGGCAGAGACATAGGCGGAGGGGGAAGCAGGCTCCCTATGGGAACCCAATGAGGACTCCATCCCAGGACCTCACGACCTGTGCTGAAGGCAGACACTCAACCACTGAGCCACCCAGGTGTCCTAAACAATGCAATTTTTCATCTTATATTTCTGTTCTTCATAAGTCTGATATGAACCTCATTGGGCTGAAACTGTAGCATTTGCTATGTTCTTTTCTGGAAACTGTAGCGGAGAATCCATTTCTTGCTGATTTAGGGTGTTGGCAGAATTAATTTTCTTGTGGTTGTAAGACTGAAGTTCTTATTTCCCTTCTTGCTATCAGCTTAGGGTTTCCTAGCTTCTAGAAGATGCCTACATTTCTTGGATGATGGCCTCTTTCCTCCATCTCCTAAATGGAGATGAAGATGATTCATATCACCCTCATACTTCAAATCTTCTCTCTTTCTTCTTGTACCACATATCTCTGATTGCACCCAGGATAGATTCTCCATTTTTAAGAATTAATGTGATTATACTGAGCCCATCCAGACTACTCAGGATAAAGTTAAGGTCTTTAACCTTAATCACATCTGCAAAGCCCTTTTTGTCATGTAAGGTAACATATTCACAGATTCCAGGAATTAAGGCATGGCTATCTTTGGTGGGGTTAGGGAACATTATTCTGCTCACCAAAAACATGTGAAGCTACACCTAAAAGGAGAGAGGTGAAAGGGATTTAGAGGATTTTATCTTTTACTTGAAATGGTAAAATAGTAATATTTAGTAGACTTAAATAAGTTTTTAATGTATGGTAACTTCTTGATTAATCACTAATAAATATGTGAAAAACAGTTAAAAACTGATAAAGTAAAATGGAATATGTATCAGATCTTTATTACTTCATAATAAATTTTCTCAAAACCTAGTGTCTTAAGACAAAACACATTTATTTTCTCATAGCCTCTGTGGGCCATAACATAAATATGGGTAGCTATGTCTCTCACAAAGTTGTAATGAAGCAGTTAAGGCTGGAGTCCACTAAGGTTGGAGTCTCTTGTGAAGGCTGAATTGGGGCAAAGGATTTGCTTCTTAGTTCATAGGGTTGTTGGGTTGGTCATGGGTTGTTAGTCTGAGGGCCTTAGTTATTCAATGGCTGTTAACTAAAGGCTGCTCTAATTTCCATGCCACATAGACTTCTACCCCAGGACAGCTTGCTTCTTCACAACATGCTAGCCAAGCAGGCACCAGTGAGAGAGTGCCAGCAAATCTTTTATAACCTAATCATGAGTTGACATCCCATTACTTTTATTGTCTTATTCTTTAGAAGCAAGTCACTAGGTTCAACTCAAACTTAAGAAAAGAGGTTTCCACAAGAGCATTTTATTAGTTTTCTCTTAAAGTTTAGCAAGTAACAAAAAATGTAGTGACTTAAAGCAACACAAATTAATTAGCTTACCATTTTATGGGTCAGTCTATGTCTAGTCTGACAATCTATGTTCTCAGTTCAGGGTCCCAGAAAACCCACATCAAATGTAGTCTGGGTTAGTCTTATGTGTAGGCTGGGTGGGATAATCCACTTTCAATCTCATTCAGGTTGTTAAAAAAATTAACAGTCTTGTGATTATTGTTTTAAGCTTCTGATTTTTTTGCTGGTTATCAGGGAGTTATTTCCCTAGATTCGTTTTTTTAAATAATTTTTTTAAAGATTTTATTTATTTATTCATGAGACACACACACACACACACACACACACACACACACACACACAGAGGGAGAGACACAGGCAGACGGAGAAGCAGGCTCCATGCAGGGAGCCCAGCGTGGGACTCGATCTCAGATCTCCAGCATCAGGCCCTAGGCTGAAGGCAGCACTAAACCACTGAGCCACCTGGGCTGCCCCTTTCCTTAGATTCTTAATACCATTCCCATTCCTTCTCATGTGCCATTTCTGTTTTCAAGCCAATGTAGGCAAATCACATCACCATTGTGTTTCATATCTCTGATTTCCTCTTCTGATACCAGCTAGACAAATCTCTCTACTTTTAAAGGGGCTCATGCAATTAGATTAAGCACAACCAGGTAATTTCCCTATTTTAAGATCAACTATGTCGTATGCCATGCCATAATTATGGGAGTAATATATCATCATATTCAAAGGTTCTGAGTAGTAGAGTATAGAATCTTCTGGGACATTTAGGAATCGATACCAGGAATCATTGAGCACTGGGAGCCAAGAAAGTAGTTGCCCAGCACTGAACATCAAAAGTTTTGAAATAATACAAAGAAGGTAAGGAGAAGGAAAACTAAGAGCTTGAGGGTAAACAGAAAAAGGAAATAATATAAATAAATCCCACCATATCAATAATTACATTTAACAAATTGTTCTGAACATATCAATTCAAAGACAGATATTGCAATATTGGATAGGATACAAAACAACAAATGAAAAAGATAACACTCAACCTGTATTATGCTGTTTACAGGAAACTCAGTTTATAGATAATGATATGGGTAGGATAAAAGTAAAAGGATACATACTGAAAGAAAAATACATGCTGAAAAACACTAACTGAAAGAAAACTGGAAAGATTACAGTGATATTAGACAAAATAGATGTTAGAACAAGGAATTACTAGAGATAAAAAGGAACATCACATAATTAAAAACTGGTCAGTACACCAAGAATATATAATAATCCCAAGTGTGTATTCATTTAACAATAGAGCTTCAAAAATACATGACATAAAATCTAATAGAATTGAAGGAGAAATATATAAATCCACAAGTTTATTTGGAAAATTCAGCATGCCTCTCTCTGTAGTGAATAGAACAATTTGTTAAAAAATTAGAGAGAATATAGAAAACCAGAAGTGTTATCAACTATTTTGATCTAATTGACATATATGGAATGTTCTATCCAACAACAATAGCAACAGAATATACATTCATCTCTAGTGCAATTGGACATTCACCACAGCAGGCCATTTTCTGCACCATAAAAATGTTTTACAAATTTTGGGCAGCCCAGGTGGCTCAGCGGTTTAGCACAGCCTTTGGCCCGGGCATGATCCTGGAGACCTGGGATCGAGTCCCATGTTGGGCTGCCTGCATGGAACCTGCTCCTACCTCAGCCTGTGTCTCTGCCTCTCTCTCTCTCTCTCTCTGTGTCTCTCATGAATAAATAAATAAAATCCTTAAAAAAATGTTTTACAAATTTAGAAGGATTGCATACATATGCAAAGTATGTTCTTTGGCCATATCAAAATTAAACTAGAATTAAGTTACAGAAAGATATATGAAAATATTTAAATATTTAGAAACGGACAACATAGTTTTAAATGATCCATAGGTCACAAAAGAATTACCAAGAGAAGTTAGGAAATATTTGAACTAAATTAAAATTACATTAGAATATATGAAAATTTGTGGGATGCAGCCAAGAAAGACTTTAGAGGGAAATTTATAACATTATAGGTTTATATTAGAAAAGAAGAAAGTTTTCAAATCAAAAGTATAAGTTTTGATATTTAACAATTAGAAAAAGGTAAACAAGCGAAACACAAAACAAGCAAAAAAAAGAAAGAAATGTGAGCAAAAAACAAAAAACAAAACAAGAAACGCAGAAAAACAATAAGGAAAAAAATTAATGAATCTAAAAGATGTTTTTTGAGGACAACAATAAATTGATAAAAATTAAGACTGAACAGGAAAAAAAAGATGAGAAGACAAATTATGAACCTTAAGAAGAAAGAGGGGATATCAGTATAGATTCCACAAACTTTAAAAGGGCAATAAAGCAGCACTATGAACAACTTTATAATGATCAATTCTGCAAGTTAGGCATATTGGATTAATTTCTTGAGAGCCATAAGTTGCCAAAACTCATTTAAAAGGAAGTAGATAACCAGACTAATCCTATAGCTAGTAAGGAAATTGAGTTCCTATTCAAAACTTTTTACCACCTCTGCCCTAAAATTGATTTTCCTGGCAAATTATATCAATATTTAAAGAAAAAATAATACCAATTCGACACAACTGCTTTCAGAAAATAGAAAACAATTTCCAAATCATTTTGCAAGGCCAGAATTACCCTAATGCCGAAACCAGTAAAAAACAATCAGACAAAAAGACAAAAACAAAAAAAAAGCAGCAAAAGAAAAGAAAACTACAGGTCAATATCCATCATGGACATTTACACAACTTAACAAAGTAACAGAAATCAAATCCAGTAAGATACAAAAATTATAAAATTTGACAAGCAAATGGGGTTTATCACAATAATGCAAAGCTGATAAAATGTCACAAAATCAATCAATGTAATCTATCATATTCATAGAACAAAGAAGAAAATCCCCATTATCCTATTAAAGATAAAAAAATGCATTTGAAAATATTTAACATCCAAACTCAGCAAAGTAGGAATAGAATGGAACTTTTTCTTTTTCTTTTTTTCTTTTTTGTTTTGTTTTTGCTTTTTTTTTGTTGTTGTTGTTGTTGTTGTTGTTTTGTTTTCTGAGAATGGAACTTTTTCAACCTGATAAAAGACATTTATATACAACTTATAGTTAACATAATACTGAAGAATGAAAGATTAAGTGTTCTTGTCCTATGTTCATGAAAAATAAAAACAAAAACAAAAAGTAAGGATGACTGCTCTCACAACTCCTCTTCAATATCCTATTGGACGTCCTAGGTAGTACAATAAAGAAAGAATAAGAAATTAAGGGCTTACACATAGTGAATGTACACATAAAACTGTGTATTCACAAATGACATGATTTGTCTACATAGGAAAGCCCAAGGAATTTACAAAAAAATTATTAGAATTAATTAGTAAGTTTATCAGTGTTATAGTATATGAGGTTAAGATTTTAAAAATCCTTTGTTTCTATATACTAGTAAAAAACAATTGCAAAACAAAATTTAAGACAGTTCTACATACATTAGTTCTAAAAACTGAAAAAATAATATGGGTATAAATCTAATAGAAATATGTGCAACATCTGTATGCTGAAAACTACCAAACACTGGTTGAAATAAATAAAAGAAAACCAAAAAAATAGAGAGACAATGTTTATGGATTGGAAGACTCAATATTGCTCAGATGTAATTTTTCACAAATTGATCTAAATATTGAAAGCAATCCTAACCAAAATGCCAGTAGGATGTTTTATAGATGTTGAGAAGCTGATTTAACGTTTATTTGGCCAGGCAAAGGATTTAGAAGCTCCAAAATAATTTTGAAAAATAACAAAGTTTAGGGACCCATATTCTTGATTTTAAGGCTTACTTTAACATTATAGCTTTCAGTATGGAATTGGTAAAAGCATAGATATATAGATCAATAGAACAAAACAAAATATAAAAATAGATCCATGCATATAAGGTTGACTGATTTTTGACAAAAGATGCAAAGGCAATTAAAAAAAAATCATAGTGTTTTCAAAAAATTATGCCACTGCAATTGGAAGTCTATGTACAAAAATATGAATCTCTGATGTATCTCATGCCTTACACAAAAATAAACTTAAGATAAATTATATGCCACAATGTAAAATGTAAGGATCTAAAATTCTTTTAAAAAAATAGAAGATATTGGGGACATTGAATCAGGCAAAATGTCTTTAAATATTCCAAAGACAAAATGCATACAAGAAAAGTTAAAAAAAAAAGATCTTTATCAAAATTTAAAGCTTTTCCTTTGCAAAAGACACTGTCAAGAGACTGAGAAGACTGGAGAACATATTTGCAGAATACATGATCTAAGAAAAGACTCGTATCTAGCATATATAAAGAACATTTAAAGCTCAGTAGTAAGAAAACAACCCTTTAAGAATATGTGAAATATTTTAAGAGCTACTTCATCAAAGAGGAAAAAGAAAAGACGAGCCCATGAAAGGCACTCAAGAGTTTTAGCCATTAGGGGAATACAAATTAAGACCACAGTGAGATGCTATTACATAGCCATCCTACTGGCTAAAATATAAAACCTGAGAGTATCAAGTACTGATCAGATTGTGGAGAAATTCAGACTCTCCTACATTGCTGGTGTGAATGAAAAATTATATAGACACCTTGGAAAACAGTTCACTAATTTTTTTGGTCACTTTTGCTAGGTCACTTATGACCTATCAATCTTATTCCAGGGTCTTTCCCCTGGTAAATGAAGGCATATATACATATAAAAACCAGGATACGAGTAGCAATATCCATAATTTACAAAACCTGGGAACAACTGAAATAGTCTTCAATGGGTGAATGAATGAGCAAAGTATAATATCTCCATGCAATGGAGTTTTTCACATCAATGAAAAGAGAACAAACTGTTGAATCTCAGCTTCATTATGCTAAGTGAATTAAGCCAGACACCAAAGGTTACATACTATGTTGTGTGGCATGTGGGTATTTTTGGGAGTGAGGAAACTCTTGTATCATGATTGTTGTTCTGAAACTCTAAGTACTTAAAAAAAAAATAAAGCTCACAAAACTGCACACCAAAAAAGGTGATTTTTGCTGTATGTAAATTAGGAAAAAAGTTAAACAAAACAAAAATAGTTTTAAAAGAAACTTAATTATGAGTAAGTTATAAACAAACTGTGACAGAGATTCCATATACATTTGTAAGAAAAAAAATGTATCATTAATTTAATTTTTGGAGCCAAAACCCTTTTGAGAGTACCTTGAAAATTATGGATCTTTCCTTGACTGTATCTTGTCAAACATTTTATGACACACACGTATAAAAGCACACTGAAGTTCTAAGTTCAGGAGATTCCATAATGTCCTAAGATTTATTTTGTAAAACTTGATGGTCCATGGACCACAAATTAGAGCTCTTGCTCATTTAATATATCAATCAGGCTTCTATTTAGCTCAGGAATTTTTAAGTTTATATTTATTATTATTCTTTATCGAGATATAATAGATATATCATATTAGTTTCAGATATGCAACATAATGATTTGATGCTTATATGTATTTATGAAATAATTACCACAGTAAGTCCAGTCGGCATCCATCACCAATGCTCTGGAGTATTGACCCTATAGTATTGCAGGATTCCCTTGTTTTCCAACAAATTTTACCACTAGTTTATCCTTTAGAAAAATTGAAAACAGTGTTTTTATAGAAACTTTACAGATTATTAAAGATATAAAGGATCTAATAGCCAAAAGTAATTGGTTGCTAGAGCTTTTATTTCTTCAGAAAAGGAAATGGGTTGAAAAAGCGAGACACATGGAGATTTATCTTGTAAAGGGATTTTCATACTTGAAACAAATTGAAGCAAATAAAGGCAAACTTTAAAGATTTCATGAATTTGATTTGGGTGAACCTTGTTTACATTTCCTTGCACTAGGATAATATAAGCTTTGAATACACACACACACATGCACATTTTCAAATAAATTCAGATTGAGGAAAGTAGGCTTTATGTTTTACATAAAAGGCTTATTTGCTTTTTAAAAAATGTTTTTGATGTAATTTTCATACAAAAGATATGTGCTCCAGGGGATTTGCATAACAAGTTATTATTGGAAATTATTTCATATTATCGAGAATTGTAGGAAGATTTACAGTTTTATTTGTGCCATGTAAATCTTACTTTTTTCTCTGCAGTTATTTTTGCAGGACTTGAAAAGAGAAATGTAGAGTTTACAAATGAGGGAAAGTAAGTAATCCCACAAATCCATCATCTAGTTGTATCTAGAATCCCCTGCATTTTATGTCATCATTGAGTACCATTGTTGTAGTATGATTCTTTTGACTGTTTCTCAAAGTTCTGAAACTAAAACTATATGTATGCCATACACAGACAAATACACATGTAGAGTTTATGCACATACATGAGTCACTTTATGGGGAGTTAGTAACTATAGAAACATATTAGCTTGGCATTGATTTGCAGCTGGAGAGATTGTGTGGTATTTCAACATTTTTGAAATGGCTGCAGTCCTGAGGGGGCAAACATGTTTCATAATATTGGGCAGGTTTGGTACATTCAGTTGACAGGAAAGACAAAAAATTATCCCAAGTTTCCATAGGAAAGGCAAGATGGATGGAGGTAGCTGATCAGGTCATATTTGGTAACTTGCAATGTGTAAGACAATATAAACAATGAGATCATATTTGGTGACCGAGAAGTAAAGTGAAATGCCTTGTCATCCATCTAAGAGAGAGAGAGAAAGAAAGTACCAACGCAATATTATAGCTTAAAGATAAAATTTCTGACTGGTCATGGTTCTTTTTCACATAATTTGTCTTCGAATATATTATGTAAGAATATAAATTAACATATAAATGTGTATACACAGTATATTTTTAAAACAGGAATAAAAATTTTGCACATTTTAATTTCCATACTCTTTTTTTTCCCCAAATTTAATTCAACCTGGTAAGTTTCTTCTGAAAGATCTGGTTGCTCTGTTTCCTAACTTTCACAAATATTGATTAATAGATAATTATGTGCAAATAAACTATAGTTGCTGTATTCAAGAATTTCATAATTTAAAATGGAAGTTATTTGTTTTTCTTTTAAAACACTTCTTTCTCCCCAAATTATGTTTAATCTCTTAAACTGAAATTACCAAGTCCTAGTTTCTTTATAGAGAAATAATGATTTCTCAAGCATTTAGAGTTGACAGTGTTTTCAAAACTTTTTCCTATGTCCGTTGTGAAATAGATTACATCCATTGTAATTTTGTTTCAAGAGCCTAACATTGGCATACACTGGAACGTCACAATCAAGATGGGTAGAACTACTTAAATTATTGCTTTGTCATGTTAAATGATGCTGCGTGATTGTGATTACTAGGGAGCAACAGGGTCAAACTATATAGAATTGTGTGAAGGGACATATCTTTAGTAACAAAGGAGCTCGAAAGAGAATAATTCTAAGTAAAGATACAATATCGTTCTATCTTTATTCATTTATTCATTTGTTCACTGACTCAATAAACTTGTACCTACTTAATATTTCTCTCCAGACCAGTATTTCTTAATCATGGCTACATTAATATTATCTGGGCATCCTTAAAAAATGCAAATGCTTGTGTCCCACGCTCTGTCTTCTATAGCAGAATCCCAGGATGGAGGTGGTGGTAAGTCTTGGATATCTATCATGTAATAAAATTGTCTAGATTAAGAGATGACGGGTGGGGCAGGCATAAATTCATCAAGGGGCAGAGAGGAGCAGCTGAAGTTCAAGGGATAGGTGTGAGCTAGATTAGTTGAGACTTTATGGCCAAAATAAAATGTTTGTCTGCTTGATTGTTTTTAAATCTTATATCCATTATAACAATCAGTGTCTGGTGCATAATAAACTCAGTGTGTTGATACGAATTAACTCCTTCTCTACCATATTTGGAAAATTGCTGTATTAGAACCTCAGAAGGTCGTCAAGAAGACATGACCACCCATTGACTCAGAGATTCCTTAACCCCTCCTCTGTCCTTGGAATGTGGGTTCCACTTGCCTTTCTCACTCCAGAGGCTGTTCCAAGGACATGGCTTTGAGACAGTGATGTGGTATTGAGAGCACCTCCGTGGTAAACATGACCGAACCCAGTTAAGGCCTCCTTACAAACTTTTAACATTTGGCAAGCAGGTGCAGGGATTCAGTCATCTTGCTGCCACCCAAGAACTTCCAATTTACTTATTAAAACTACCACCTACCAACCTAGAGTGGCTTGCCTCTCTCTTCCATCTCTCCCTGCCCTCCAAGTAAGGGAGCTTTGTTTCAGATTACAACTGGGAAGCTCCTGAGAGGGTTGTAAACCAACATGTATGCTCTTTATAGACTAATTCTTAAATTTGTAGTTTGAAAAAAACAACAGGCCCAAAATGGAGTCATTTATGCTAAGCCCCACATCACCAAACCAAGACTTCTTATAATTTTGCCTCTCCCAAAAATGGAATCTTAAACCAGTCAAAAATCACTTGATGGCACTGATTAGGTAATCTGCCTAATAGACACCTGTCATCCCCTAAAGGAAAAATAAACCTCCAATAACCAACCCACTTTTTTGTCTAGAGTACTTTCCTTGTTCCCATTCCATTCTACTTGTAAGTCTTTCATTTTGTACAGTTCCTTGGAGCTCCTTACTATCTGCTAGATTGGATGTTGCCCAATTTGAATTAATTTTCACTCAAATAAACTAAAAAATTTTAAAAAATTGTTTAGATGATTCCAATGGGCAGCTAAGGTTGAGAACAATTGGCTTGGACTTGAGGATGCCAAAATTAATGAGGCTTTTTGAATATTTTCATAATGGAAAAGATTTATAAGTATCTGCTTCATTTATATTTCTTTATATAAATTTTTATATTTTGTTTTAGAAATCATGTTTTCCTGGGTAACCCTACTTAAAGCTAATTGTAAGGGGAATCTACTGTGGCTACACTGAATTCTGAGAATAGAATATTTTTACTTTTAGTTACATACACTCATTCTGTCCTTTGTTTACTGAGAGCATCAGAGTAATTCGTTATTTCCTAAAAGGGTTAATGCAAAAAGCACTGGATAAGACTTGTTTTCCATTTGAGTAGAATGTTGTTCCTGCTTCTGTTGAAGCTTCCTCATTAGGCCAAATGAGATGATCCATATTAAACTTACTAAACGTTTTGAAGGTTATATATTTATACATATTCAAAAGCTTTTTTTTTTGTTTTGATGATATTATTCTTATCTTATCATCTTTGTCAATTAACCATTCATTTTTTTTCAGAAATTGAAACAACATCTTTCTTCTTTTCAATCTAAAAATGTCTACTCTGTGTTTGGAAACACCACTGAGTCACAGAGGAAGATCTTGTCATCAGAAAGAATTTCTTGATTAAATTGACTTATGGTCACTGATTTCCCAAGCATCAATTTTGAGAATGTGGCGGCTCTCCATAATTTCTTCCTGAGGAAACTCATCTATTCAGTCGCTCAAGCTGGCAGCATTTGACTGCTCCTTCCAAAAGGAAAAATGAAAAATGCTTTTGAATCCATCAATAAAGAATGGGCTGAATTTTGGTTAGAAATCTAAGCCAATGTATAGGTCATGTTATTAATTACCTGAGATTTGAAAAATTCTTTTTTTTTATTATTCTTGATTGTGTATAATCATGAATTTCTTGACTAATAGTCATTTGTTGAATTCAAAGCAGTATATTTTGTTCATTACTATTGTATATGGTATTAGTCATAATTATTATATTTGCATTTTTAGTGCATTCTAATTTTGATTTTTTAGAATTTCACTATTTTAAAATGAAACAGATATCACACTAATTCTTAGCCAAAAGGCCGAGATGCAATAAAATGAAACATATCAGTTTTATAGATTTATAGAAAACATCTTAGTGCTTACAACAAAATATTTATGATAAATAAACTTCTCAGTTTGAAAAACTCACATTTCAGGCATCTACCACAACTCCTATGTAGCTCATTTTCATATACATGCAGGTAAGGATTTTATATTCTTTTTGTTTTGTAGTTGTAGTTCAGAATGCTGAGTGATATAAAACAAAAATTCTATAAACACAGATGGTGTTATTATCTCCGGCTTGTAAATATGTGCCAAATCTTAGAAAATGGACTATACTAGAGGTTATATGCATATAATTCCGAAAAATCTTTTCCTTTCTCTCCAGTTTATATCCAGCACTCAAAGAAGCATTAATTTTATGTACAGGGAAGGTTTCACCAAAGAATCTATGAACAATGGAAACTCAACTTAAATCAGCTTAAGCAAAAAAAAAAAAAAAAAAAAAAAAAGAGTATCTCTCTGGGGATGCCTAAGTAGTTCAGTGGTTGTGTGTCTGTCTTCAGCTCAAGGTGTGACCCCGGGGTCCTGAGATCAAGTCAGGCTTCCCAAAGGGAGCCTGTTTCTCCTGCCTATGTCTCTGCCTCTCTCTGTGTGTGTCTCTCATGAATAAGTAAATGAAATCTAAAAAAACCCAAAACAAAACAAAAAGAGCATCTCTCTGATACCCTGGTCAAAAATTCCTGCAGAGACTCTGGGTGAGATCAAGTACCAAGCCTTAACTTAATTTATCAAAAAAGATGTAATATTCTTATTGGCAAGATATGCTCATGAGTCTACCATGTTTTGGGGATGGAAAGGTGGATGAAGATCAACTTTTTTTCCCAAAGCATAGTAAACAGATTTCCCTAAGAGAGGATCTGAGAGATATTCTATTACCTAAGTAGTAGGAAGTGATGCTGGAAAGGAAGAAAACAATCACTCTCCACCACAATAGAGCTGTGCTACCATAAAAACAAAAAGAAACAATGACACTTTTGGTACTAACATACTAACTTTATGAATTAGACTTATCATTTAATTTTTATCCTAAGATGTATTATAAGTTATTAGCAATTACTAATGTCTTATTCTACTTATAGAAGATTATAAAAAGAATTTAACAATTCTAAAGAATATATGCATAGAATTGATGTTTCAAATGGACCGGATCCAAATGATAATGTTACTTTTTATAAAAACTCATGAATAAAGTGCAAAAGATAAGAGTATTTGACTAAATGTAAAGTAAAAGCATTACAGATAATGGTGTTTTATGTTATCCCTCTTTTCTGTGTAACCCTCGGTTTATCTTCTATTTCTATTATTTCTCACTTTTTTTTTCCAACAGTGTTCTTATGCTATTACATTTGGAAAGAATTATTCTGTAGGGAATATAAACTAGGCTTTTAAAAGCAGAGGACAATAATATGTAGGTTGCAAATTATCCTTTTAGGTTGCTCTGATTTTTCCAGTTAATTATTATAAGCTTTCTATGTTAGTGCTATGAACTTTTGGCATCATGGGCTTATGTTTTAAAAGATTAAGAAGATTTAATAGTAAAGACTTGCATGTAAAAAATGATCTAAAGAAATTTAATGAAGAAATAATGTAGGAAAATGGAAGAATTTTAAGGTGGATAGATCACTTAAGGGGCCTTATCTAGCTATAGCAATACTCTGAAGGACTCTTTAAATATGGACTTAAATAAAGATGACAAAATAATTTTCTGAAAATCACTGAAACTGCTCTCTAATGAAAACTACACAAAACACATTATGCCTATAAAACAAATGGCTTAAGATACAATATTCAATGTATTCTGAAGGATGTTTGGTGGATTCTGATATCGGTCTCTAATTCTTTTCCTGGTATTATTTCTTCACTGGTGTGATTAGTACAACAGTTAACTGTGTTGACCTCGTCTAGATTCCTCTCAGGCTTCTTCTTTCCTCATGATGTCTTACCTATGGTGACATGTCTTTTTCCAGCTGTAAGATGCTTATTACTGAAACCGATATTTTTCATCTTTGTTAACTTCAGCAGTAGCTGTGTGATACAGCTGTGTGTCACTGAAATCTGGGTGCTCTGGATCTAAGTGCTTTGGGGTGACTTCTTTCTTTTTAGGATCAAAATGCTTCTGCTCGCAATTGGTTTTGTGTACATAGAGATGTGCTCCGAATGATTAAATATCTCTTTAGTGGGAATGAGTCTGAGGTGAAAGTAGTTTCCCCATTCCCGTGGCACCTGACACTTTGTGTATCACCACTAAGCATTCCCCAGACAAGAGTGGCCTGGATCTACTAAGTAGTTATTTAATATTCCAAATCTGCATGTGTTGGTAACACTTGAGGCCTTATAAATATTTCTGCCCTGACACTGACCCTCTTCCCTAGGGGCTTTTTGAGCCATTCTGCACTAATTATAGGAAGGAAGAAGGGTGAAGAAGAGAACAAAAGCATTAGAGTAAAAGTCTAGATTTCTAGTGGGTCAACTAATAGACTTCACCAGGTGCCATGAATCTCCTGAAATAATATACAAAAATTACTAATTATGTACATCAAGAATCCACTTACAGATTATTTTTTCTCCATTTACAGATTCTTAAATGGGCCTTTCATACATAAAGCATTAGATACTTTTTAAAACTAAGTCTTTATTTTTCAAGTTTAATGGTTGGAATTAGTTAATGTTGGTGAACTAGAAGAAGACTTGAACTAAGCACACTAAGAAATCAATTTCCCTAACTCATTCTTTTGTTTAATCCTTTATGTATTAATAACATTATGGTTTTCCTTTTTTCCAGCCAAGAATTTCTCAGTATATATTGTGTGAATGACAGTTTCTCTTTTGTGCCTTAAAAAAAGATTTTCATTAACTTAGAAAACTACCTTGTCATGTTCCAAATATCTTAATATTATTCATGTTCTTATTTTAGACCTTATAGACTTTAATGTAGATTATTTGGTGACTTTTAGTTATTTTTGATTGTTGTGATATTCTAGAGCTTTCATTTAGTGAGATCCTGTCTTGAACTAAACTGAAATCTTATTTCATTAAAAAGAAGTCAGGTTATTCTTTTTACTAACATGGGAAACACCACATGGTGCTAAAAGGAAATCATATTTAATTCCCATTTGAAAGTTTTCTTCCTCTCAAAACAAAACAAAACAAAACAAAAAACCCAAACACATTACTTACATAGCACTCAGTTAAGTGCTTCTCTAGTCTCATTTATTATTCATAATGTTCCCAGTCGTTAAGGGGTATGATATGCTTGGGTTTCACCTTGGGGAAATGGTCCCATACAAAACAAAATCAAAGGTCCAGAATAAGTGAATTCAATAGCTAAATTGGAATTACATTATAGATTTTCCTGTATATCTTGGATGACTCCAAATTCTCTACCTTCTCTATCCTCACAGATATTATCCTCTTATTTAAAAGATAATCTGAAATAGGGGCGCCTGGGTGCCTCAGTCAGTTAAGCATCTGACTTCAGGTCAGGTCATGTTCCCAAGGTCCCGGTGGGGTTTGGGAGCCCTCCTTGGCGGGGATGGGGAGCCTGCTTCTCCCTCTCCCTCAGACGTCCCCCCCCCACACTGTGTTCTCTCAGATGTCCCCCACACACACTGTGTTCTCTCTCTCTCTCTGTCAAATAAATAAGATCTTTAAATAAATAGATAAATAACAAATAAATAAATGATTATCTGAAATTCAACGTCATTAAAAAGTAACAAATAATTACCTCCCACCCAATAAAAAGGCAAATCAACTTCTTTTGCCTATATTTGTGAAATGACGATTCTATTACGTATATTTGGACTTAAGTGATTATTCAGACCTATATTCACAGACATAAAGGATTTTCAATTTTGGGCTAAATTTAAAAGTCAGTTCAAATAATTGCTTGGTAACCATATCAAACCTATCAGTGGTGTCTATTATATAAAATGATCAGTGTGGCACCATACACCATGCATGTAATTATTAAGAATAAAACTAAGGTTTAAAACACAGTGTACTTTTTTTCCCCCTTTATGCCCTAGCAACAAGTCATTTGGAATGGAAAGTCCTCGGTTAAATCATGAATGGAACCATCATTGTAAGCTGTGTCACCTCAGGTAAATCACATTCCTTCACCATTTCTTTATCCACAGTTTATAATCTCTTTATCCACAAGGATAATAACCTGCCCTTTGTAGAGTCAAGAGAAACAACAAATGAAATTGTTTTTCAAAATGAAGTATTTTACAAATTTTAGTGATTGTTCCTTTTCTTTTAAGATACATCTTTTTTATAGGTATTGATAGACCTTAACTGATTGTTCTCAGAGGTCATTTCTGACACTTCCCGGAGACTTGGCAATGATGAAACAGTATTAATGAAAAAGCTGGGAAGGATATAGTGTTTGTGCAATTTCCTATTTATGAAAATTCTATTCTCACTTCTTTTCTAGTGGTGCTGTCCTCGCTATGAGTTTGTGCTAATTTTTAAGGCTATGCTGATTTATCTTTATATGTCAACATCTATATTCTTTCTACTATGCCCTCATGTGAACAAAATAACTTTGTAGCAAAATTTTATACTGGTAATAATAAAAGCAAACAGAAAGATGCCCTCTGATTTTTCTGGCGTGTGTGTGTGTATGTGTGTGTGTGTGTGTGTAAATATGAGACTAGTGCAAATGGGGAAAAATTCTTTCTTACAGACATTTTAGTAGTGGTTGTAATTCAGCCAGACTGGAAGTTCTGCTTCAATTTTGGAACAGCTGGCAGGATGAAATTGTTCTGACTCTTCGTAGAAAAGAAGGTCCATCTAATAGTCAAGGTGGCTGTAGAATTCATTTCTCTCTCTTTCTTTTTCTAGATCTGGCTCCATGGCCAGAACTATTCTTGGAAACGATTTCATCATTATAAATGCACAATGCCCACGATTAGGGACACCATTCTTTTGGCTCACTTAATATAAGAAAAAGCTTCCAAATTTAAAATGTTTTTTTTAATCTGCTCTTCTTATTCTTTTTCATTTCTTCCTCATGAATGAAAAAAATCAAGCTGTTATACTCATCTGATTTTCTTAATTATAAGTAGTGAGTTTTTCAATGAGCAGATAAGGTCTTTTATTTTTTTTTATTTTTTATTTTATTTTATTTTATTTTTTTAGATAAGGTCTTTTAAATCTTTTTTTTTTAATTTTTATTTATTTATGATAGTCACAGAGAGAGAGAGAGAGAGAGGGGGGCAGAGACATAGGCAGAGGGAGAAGCAGGCTCCATGCACCGGGAGCCTGATGTGGGATTCGATCCCGGGTCTCCAGGATCGCGCCCTGGGCCAAAGGCAGGCGCCAAACCGCTGCGCCACCCAGGGATCCCTAGATAAGGTCTTTTAAATGAATGTTACTCTCCTGACTTTAATATAGAATTCATGTCCACTTTTCAAATTTCGACATTTCAATTTTGGTGGGAATTTAAGCTTAAAAGATGATAGTGGATTTTTGTATTCAGTGAACTCCATATTAAGTATAGGCTTTATTTTCTGAAAAGAAGAGAATAGGTTATTGACTCAGCCCATTGAAATGTAGATGAAAGGTATAACGTTAATTTTTATATATAAATTATAGGGCATGATATGTGAGTTATATTGGTTTATAGGTTGTAAGAAAACCTTTTAATAACATAATCTAGAATATTGGGCAGATATTTCTTTCTTCTAGTGAATAAAGTCAAGCTATACATTGTGTGTGTGTGTATACACATCTGCATATAAATGCATATACCCTATTTATAAATCTGGTGTTCTAAAGAATATATAATAAGTATAGTTTATAGTTAATCCAATTAAGATAAAATAAATTAAAGGCTTTTAAACTTGTTCCAGTGAGGAAGAAAAAAAACCCTAAAATTATATGTATATATATGTAGTTGTTAGTTGATAATACCTCGCATTTCAATGTATTTTTAAGCTTCCTTTAGAGATTGTAATAATATTAACTAACCTTTTAAGGCTTTGTCATTGTTTTCTTCTTTTTTTTTTTTTTCAAGTTTCTGTAAAGAATATGGTAGATTTCTTTTCTTTTTTTTTTTTTTTTTTACAATTCAGAGAATTTTTTTCTGATCTGGAAAAATACAAGACTGTGGAAGTATAAAGCAAGAACACATTGATGCTTATACCATTCTGTAGCCAGAAAGAACAAAACTTATACAAATAAGTACTTGGTCTGACAAGGACACACCCTGATTCAAATCAGCACATATATACTGGAATAGTAAATGAGTTGATTTTTATTTTCTATCAACATGCAGCATATCCAAGTCTCATCGTCAGCCAAGAGTGAATCGTCAAAGAGGATCCTTCCTTTATCCCCAGATGATAAATGTGGTTATGCAAGAATGTTACCGTGAAGGACTTTCCTTTTTCTTTTCAGGTAGTAACAACTGGGGAGAAAAAAAAGAAATGTAAGTCTATTTAGTAATAGGAACCATATTCCAAGGCAAAGTAATTGCATATAATTATCCTTTTCTTTCCAGATTCCAAATTTGATTTTATGTAAATCACATGATTGTCAAACAAAGACTCTCAGGTAAAAGCTAAAGAATATTCTTTAGTGTTCTTTCTAGAATAACATACCATGGATATATATGCTTTAATTCTGATGTTTAACCTCCTCTTTGTGGTTGACTACTGTGACTTGGGCAACTTTTACTTGAACGTTTTTGTGTCTCAATTGACCCTTCTAAGTGAAGGAGATAATTGGAATTTCCAAATCGACATTTAATGAGAAGTAATATGGTATTGATTTGAAGTGTTACTTCATCTTATTAACTTCTAATATAAGTCTAGGTTTCAGAAATATCTTCATGTCTGTGTCAGAACTTCATTTCTCAGCTTCCCAGAACAGACCTGCTCTCAAGCATAGTCTAAGTCTGATTATGAGTAAGCATGTTCCACTTGCATCAGATCTCTGAGTATTGGTTCAGAAAATATGATTACCATACATACATAGTTATCTAGAGATGCCCTTCAAATATTGAAAAAACATTGGGGATCCTGGAATATAGGCTGACCTTTGCTGAAACCAAGATCAATATCACTTTTCTCTCTGGGTCAGTTTAAGCTCAACTAGATAGAGATCTCAAAGCTTTTTTAAAAATCACATTTATATGCAAAAATCTTTATATGTTCATATATTTATATAAATGTATTAATTATATGTAAGAATGCTTATATTTTTAATGACAGCTTTATTGAAGTATATTTCATATACCATAAGGTTTATCCTTTTAAAGTATATGAAGAAGTGTTATTTGCAAAGTTGTGCAATCATCACCATCTAATACCAGAATAATCTTTTCATCCCCTCCAAGGAGGCTATATACCCATTAGCAGTCGGTCACTCTCCATTCTTGCTTCTGTGTAGGCCTGGCAACTACTAATCTACTTCTCTATGGATATGCTGCTTTCAGGCATTTCATATAAATAGAAACATATAACGTGTGGCTTTTTGTGTTTGACTTCTTTCATTTAGCATAATGTTTTTAACATTCATCTATGTTGTAGCATCTATCAGCATTTTACTCCTTTATATGACTGAATGATATTGGACATATTTTCAGTTCTCTTGGGTGTATACCTAGGAGTGGAATTGTTAAGTCACGTGGCAATTCTACTTTTAAATTTTTGAGAAACTACAAATTGTTTCCAAGCTGCTGCAGTATTTTACATTCTCATTAGCAATGTCTGAGAAGTTAAATATACTTAATAATATATTTAAATATTCTCTTAAATATTAAGAGGAAGACACTTATGTGAATAATAAATACATTTTGAGGGACACCTGGGTGGCTCAGTAGTTGAGCATCTGCTTTCGGCTCAGGGCATGATCCCGGAATCCAGGATCAAGTCCCACATTGGGCTCCTTGCAAGGAGCCTGCTTCTCCCTCTGCCTGTGTCTCTGCCTCTCTTTTTCTGTGTCTCTCATGAATAAATAAATAAAATCTTAAGAAAAAAATACATTTTTTTACATTTTGATTTCTGATCTGAATGATACAATTATTAGTATAGTAATTTTCTTAGAAAAGCGTTACAAAGTTGTTATAAGTAGTCTACTAAAAAACAAACTTTTACCCCATGTATTTAGATTATAGCAAAGACTTAAACATATCAAGTCAAATACAATGGCATGACATCTCCAGAGTATTAATATCTGCTGGACCAAATTGATGCAAAAAATACTACTCATTTTTTTAAAGATTTTATTTATTTGAGATTGAAAGAGAGCACACAAGGTGGGGGGGGGGGTAGAGGGAGGAGCAGAGGGAGAAGGAGAAGGAGGTGCCCCATTGAGCAGGCAGGTAGGTCCCAAGACCCGGAGATCACAACCTGAGCCAAAGGCAGATGCCCAATGGACTGAGCCCCCCAGGTACTCTTACAAATAATACTGTTCAATAGGTATATGTTGACTAGGAAATGAGAGACCTTTCAGGAATTTGTCTTGTAATGAATGATTCCAGGAGAAAGTCTAAAGATGATATATTTCTGAAATCATTAGAAAATAATTTGCTATGGATATACTTGCAAAAGTTCACTGATATTTATGTCCAAGGATATTCATTGTTGCTTTGTGTGCAATATCAACATCAACAATGAAAAAAACGAATGTAAAACTTTTCTTTCAATAGGGTATAGATTGTGGAAGTTAGATATCCGCACAATTTCACACAAAACAGTCCTTGAAAAGAATGAGCTAGGTTGCTGTTATAAATAGAGGAAATCATCTCTAAAATAAGTCTTAATAAAAGTGGAGAACAGGATGCTTAATAAAACATCTTTACACATAAAATTGTAATTTAATGCATATATGTATTTAGGTATAGTGATTCTTTGTGGCCAAAATCATTAGGAACTGTAAAGAACAATTGCCCTTTGAGGAAAAGGATGAGGGAGTGTGAGGAGAGAGATTTTCATTTTTCATTTTGTACCTTTTGGGTACAGTTTGAACTTTCTAACCTTTATATGTGTTATTACCTTTATTTATTTCCTTCAACAAGTATCAAGAGGATTATCTGCTACTTAGATATATTTTCTCCATACTAAAAAAATGTTGTACTAAAAAGACAGATTTGTGTACGAAAACCAGCATAGGCTAAAGGCTGACATAAAGGTGACATAAGCAAGGCAGTTGCTTGCGGTTGCTTATGAAAAAATAATGTAGCAATGCCTTGCTGGATATGCCTCATCATAGAGCTCTGCAATTAAAATAGCAGAAATAAAGGACCTGGTAAGTCTCAAGGGCCGCTGGGAGTTGAAGTTCCTTTCGGATCACCTTGACTCCTCAGAATCTGGCCTGCATCCACCGTGGTTTGTGTTTCAATAGCCTGTAGCTGATATCCAGGGGGGTAATTCAGAAATTGTGCATCCTAATTGAAGTCGGGCAAAGCCAGGCGCCTGCTAAAACAAGGTTTTTAATGTTCTCTGAGGGCTTTCAAATAGAAGATGTGAGAGAGGAAAATAGCGCTCTAATGGAGGAGTCTGTGCCAGAAAGTCCTGCTCCCCTGCTGTTCCATAGTTACTCTGACTCTAAAGCATTTGTCATTCACTATTCATGTCGGCCTATCTGATTCTGTGGCCAACACTCTCAATCCAGAGTTGAACCAATCAAGTGCCCTCCCTGAGTGTGCGTGGTCTGGGAAAACTGCCTCAACTCTAGCTGGAGCAGAAGCAAGTCCCTGGGTAGCCTAGAAGGAGTACGTAGAACTGAGCTAACATTCGGGCGCCATGAAGATGAATGGGGGAGCAACTAGGACCAAATCTCTGCTCGACTTTGCTCCTTATCCAAGAAACACCCATTTCCTCTTCTTTGCTATCTTGCAATTTCACCAATGTTAATGCATCACAGGAACAGTGCTTGGGCATTTCATGCCCACACCACCACCCCAGCACCCTCCCCCCCACCAACAGGGACAACTGGCAAGGTCTGGAGACAGGTTTGACTGTAATTGCTGGGTGGGGGGTGCTACTGGCATGAAACAGGTAGGTAGAGGCCCCGGGTTTTGCTCAAATCTTACAAGGCAAGGAGCCTTACTACAACAGAGGATTATCCTGTTGGAAATGTTGATCATGCTGGAACTGAGAAACCTTGAATTAGGGGATAGTCAAAGAGTCTTCTGAAGATCTTGCTTGAATTAGAGGTGGGAAATTTCAGCCAAATTTAGATCCTCCCCCCACCCTTTGTGGTGTACCCTCTAACGTGTAATCTCACCAGCCATACCTTCGGTAACAGAATAAAAAGCCTTTCTTCTGACTGAGCCAATCTGGTTGTGAGGTTGTGAATTCAGAGGTGGTCTCCCAGGCTCTGAGCAGTGCTCCGTCAGGACTGCGAAGGAGGTTGACCTTGCACCTAAATCTACCAAGTGAGAGGGCGGCAGGTTAGGACGTGAGCAGCCACCTTTACCTAATGCTTCAAAATCTGCTGTGCTTCTTGGCATTCCTCTTGGCCAGTCTCTAGACTCCAATTTCTCTTTTCTACTTCTTTTTTTTTTTTTTTTGAAGATATTTAAAACTTTTTTTCTTTATTGTGGACTCTGCTACCCCTTTGTTTTTCCATCATTCTGACTTTCACTCCTCCATTTCTTCCCTCTCCGCCTGACGTCCCCTTATAGCACTTCCCACCTTGTACATGTCTTCTTCCTCTGTCGTGCCCCCCATGTGTATCTTTCTGCCATTTTCCTATTGATTTTCCTTCCTCACTTTCTGTCCTTCCTCTTCACTTTCTTTCGCATACTAGTAGTGCTAAGATATCAACTAACGTGGTGTCATCCTGATTAAAGACACCGTTAAGCTTTTATTTGCTGTTCTTTTTACTAAAAGAAAAATGTAATTAATCTGCATTTTTTTTAAAGTTTAAGATTTGGGGTGTCAGGTGACTCAGTTGGTTGAGCATCCAACATTTGATTTCTGCTCAGGTCACAATCTCCGGGTGGTGAGATGGAGCTCTGCATTGGGCTCCACACTCAGTGTGGAGTCTGCTGGAGAGCCTCACCCTCTGTCGCCCCTCTCTCTCAAAATAAATAGACAAAAAAAAAAATTTTTTTAAGTGTAAGATCCTTAAAATCTATCAGAAGTAGCACCAAAGCTCACTGCCTCCAGCATGAAACATGGTACCTTATATGGGATGCATCTGTGGCTATATAACCCTATGAACACCTACTGAATTTAATTACATGAGGTTCTTGATTTCCAATCCCTTCTTAACTTTACCTCTTAAATATCCACCACTCACTTACCTACACAAATGCTTACACATGCACACACCCTGTGCTACTATAGGGGTTTATTAAGGATGGTGCTGTTAGGCCCTATTGAAACTTGATGAAGTTAAGATAGGCAGGGGATCTTTTTTTTTCTGCCTCAAGTTGTAAAACAGAGAGGTTAGCCGACCGTTCCTCATATTGGGCCATCATTGGCTGAAGAATTCTTAAGCTTGCCTCAGCTCTGTATTCAAAATCTGGGTGGATTTACAGCTTGAACCTTCCTACCCTCATTGTCCTTTAACAGATTCTGAGTGGCTACAGATCCCCAGAGCCTTAGAATGTATTTAAAGCTTTGAAGTCAAGGGGTAGTGGAAGGGGAGGTGGGCGGGGGGATGGGGTGACTGGGTGACAGGCACTGAGCGGGGCACTTGACGGGATGAGCACTGGGTGTTATGCTATATGTTGGCAAATCGAACTCCAGTAAAAAAATATACAAAAATAAAAAAAATTAAAAAGTTAATTAATTAAAAACAATAAAGCTTTGAAGTCAATCTCACCTTTTCCATTAGGGGAGAGGCACACAATAGCTTGAAAGGTGACTTGCGGCAGGCGTGCATCTCTCAGACTGCGATTACTTTGAAGTCAAAATCAACTAGAAAGCAGGTGATTTTTGAGATGGCTGTTGAAGCTGCAGAGATGTCGTGTGGAAGGTTTGTGCTTAATCCAACCCTAGTTTCAGTAGCACTAAATATGTTGTCAATCTCAGGCTGTTAGGTGGTTAAACTTATTGGGGTTAGAACATCTAAAAATAAATGGGGGAAAATGCCATGTAGGGATGACCTTTTGAAAGAAAGGTTCCATGTCTGAGACCTAAAGTAACTGACAGAGCTCATGAGCCATAGGGGGTTGACAAGAAAGCATTAAAAGGCATCCCTGCTGGATGAGGAATGGCTTTCATTTTTTTTTTCATTGCTAATTGATGACTTTCACTATTGTTTTAAAATAAATCTTCTTATGGCCAGAGAACTTGAAGGGCTGCTATTCACATATAGACAGAACCTGACACAAGGCACAAGGCACACCAGGCACATCGTGAAGGTAACCTGGACTGCTTTCTTTTATATCTATATTGCGCTCGGAAAATTTACTTTATGAAAATATGCAATCTATTTTTGACTCTGATTCTCTTTTAAAACTTTTCTTCAGACATTTCCCAGCCTGCACTAAGTGTTCCGCATTATAAAGCCTCTCTTCTCTCCACCCTCCCACCCTCGTCCCCCTTTGGAACACTAATGGCAGTTTTTATTCCACTTTAGATAATGAGCAGGATGAGCTGCAGGTTTCAAGAGGATTTGTGCTATCAGTTGACAAAAACAATGAAAGGGAATCTGGACTCATTCCCTGTTTCCCTTTAATCATTTCCTGGGAAGGCTACCACGGAGCCATTAACATATCTCAGAGAGAGAAGAACAGAAGCACCCGCTTGGTAGAGTTTGGGTGTATTAAATAATAATATTTCAAAGGAAGTGATTTGTTTCTCTTTACAAAGACTTAAGAAAAGCAGCTTGACTGTTAGTCTGGTTCAGAATATTGGACCCCATTCCCAAGACAGAGATGGTACAGACCATTTGTGTGCCAGACCCAAATACCACACAGCCGCCCAGGCCCATGGGCCCAGGAGCTCTTGTTCCCAGGGTGGATTTTCTGTCCACTACCACTCAAGGGTCTGCGACTACAGCCTCCCTCAGTATTAGAAGGCAGTATTAGAGACAGTTACCTGACCCTTCATGGGGTGGTGAGGCGGGGGCTGGGGTGGGGGAGCTCTAGGCAGTTGCACTTGTACCATCTTTGCTGCAAACGTTTCCACCACATAACCAATTGGCCATAAAGCAGTTGTGCTCTAAGAGATAAAAAAATTGCAAAAAAAATAATAAAAAGGGATATCCATTAAAAAGGACATAATGAAACATGAAATTAAAAAAATTGACTTTATTACGAAAGACAAAATGCTCGAATATGTTCAAAATGTATAGCATCGATTCATAGCAATATAGGGGCAAATGCAGATTTTATTTTGTGGATTGTAATTAAGTACTTGTCTTCAAAGATTTTCATTCATGGTGTTATACTCTTTTTTTTTTTTTTTTTTTGCTTATTGGTTCGTCTTGTTCTGCATCACTTTTTCTTTTTTCCTAACATTTCTTGTTTCATTAAGAAAGATATCAGTTCACAAATACTAGGATGCACATTTGTAACTGAGCTCTGTGTTGTGAAAGCCATCTACCCTGTTGTTTGTTCTTGGCATGTGGTTACATGTTCGTTGATAAATGTTCCAAAGTTCAATGGGATATAAGGGTCCTACATTCTACGCTACTGTACGAACTATTACAAGGGCTCAGAGTTCTATAATCTAAAAATGGGAGTATTGCATCAAGAGAAAAATGAAACCAAACTGTCAAATCAAACTGGCAGCCAGTTATTTGATCTTTTACGGCAAAGTTGCCTTATGGCTGATTAGTTATGCTGTGAAATTGTTTGCAGTGAAAATGTTAGCGACAAAGATGTCTATGGCAACGATGCTTATGGGGAAACTACCAGACACCCTTAGTGGGATGCTCAAGGTAGGTATCCCATCGTCCTGCTAAGGATTTACTTTGCTATCAGTCTGCTAGTTATTCTTTTTGTTTGTTTGTTTGTTTCTTTTAATCATTGCCACACTTAACATTACTCAGCATTTCCACTGTTAATTGTTCTATTTTAATTACCTTTTAGAAATTAAAAATACAGAAAAATGCAAAGAAGAAAATAACCGTCATTTGTATTTCTACCATCCAGTTACAACTTGCCATTTTAAAAGAAAAACAATACCATAGTGTTTTTTTATAAAAATGTCTGCTCACTGTAGAGAATTTTTAAGCAGTACAGAAAAATACAAAATAACATTAAGAAAAAAAAAAAACAAATCTCACTGTTTAGGAATAATCCTTGTTAGTCTAGGTAAATATTCTAGAGAGAGTCCAGATGAAAAACAAAATAAAAAAAAAAACCAAGAAAAATAATTTTACAAATATTGGATTGTACTATAGATACCTTTAAAAAGTCAAAGAACATTTACTTTTACTTGCAATCACTGGAGAAAAAGAGACTATAATGAAATTGAGGAACTGTCGAATCTCAAATTTGTCTGTAACAAAAGATTTTCCTAAAAAAAAACCTCTTCCAAGAAAAAATTTATGAAAATAATTAAGACTTCAGAGTCATTATGTTTTTTTTAAAAACATGTTTACTATTTTAAACAAGGAAGCTCTGCTATGAACTAGAAGAATTTAGCACTTTTAACACATCTTCTCAGCTTTCCTATTCTTATACCCTTGTTTTTGTTGTTTATAATGTTGGTTTTGAATTTTCTAGAATTATAAAATTCCCTTTTAGTTTTGTAAGTATTTTCCGTTGGTTGTTTGGTCATTTTATGTCTAAATAGCTCAGCTTTATGCACACAAAGATACTGTGGTGTTTTTTGTTTTGTTTTGCTTTGTTTTTTTACTGCTCTATCTTCTTTACCTAGTGTAGTGCCAGGAACATAGGAGGCACTCAGTATTTATTCAACTGAATTTTATCTATCTCAATAGCATTTACTGAATTGAATGACTAGATGGCTACATTTTTAGGGAAAGAATACAGTGTTCGGTCCCATGTCATTCTTTTAATATGATGTCTCTATTTCTCATGTGTGTTTATTAACTCACATCTAAATCATCTGCATTTTGCTATTTTTTCCTAACAAAGGTTATAGATAACATATTCCAGGATATTTTCTTACATTTAATAATGACTTCTTGGCTTTTATAACCAAATGATGTTTCGTGTGGGTATGTGGGTCACAGTTTCTGCCCTCAGGACTTTGTAGACATCAACCTGTTTTGCTGGTTTTGAATGTTGATGTGAAGTTTGTGGCCAATCTGATTTATTTTTTCTTTGGTAGATGATGTTGTTTTTTTCCACCTTGATATGTATTTAAAAGCATTTTTTTATCTTGCATATTGTTTATTTTTGTCTATTAGGCCCTTTAACATATTAGTCATAGTCATTTAAAATTCCCTGATAATTCCAACACCGATGTCCTATCTCAATCTGATTGTGTTGATTCTTTGACTCCTTGGATATGTGGTTTTGTCTTGCTTTTTTGTATGTCTAATCATTATTTGATGATAGCAGCTGTCTTGCATAGGACAGTAGAGGTTGAACCACACAGTTTTTATTTCTGGAAATAGATACGCCTTGTTTTCTACGTGGACTTTAGAATAATGGATGTTTGACTTAATCTGGTCTGGAGTTGGGCTGGATTGGAGGTTTGTTGTTGCTTTAGCTATCCTCAATGGACATAGGCATCAAATACGTCTAGTGATAGATGCCCTTATAGTTAAGAGGGCAGATAGGCCAGAGAGTTTTTCTCAGTGCCTGGTCGACCTTCAGCTATAGTCCATGTACATGTTCTGGTGCCCTTTTCTATTGTTCTTAGTCCAGTGGTGGTGGGGGGGGGAGGTGGGGGTGGGGGTGGAGATGGGTAGTGACATTGTTTATTATTCTGATTAAGCCTCAATTTTAGGCAGGTACTGTGTCCCTGGGTATCAGTGCTGTGGCCTCCCTCCTGTTCATGTTCCTAACTCTGTAGTTCTGGGTACAGGATACATTTCTGTTTCTCTTCCAGAAATAAAGATTGTTTTCTCTCTCCTTCCCCTAGCTGCAATGGGTTTTTACCAGTGCATTGAAAGTGACAGATTTTGTTACTCTTCCCTTACACATTAAATCTTTTGTTTTACAAGGATGCTGGGTGTTAAGGTCCCAGTAGAGATTTGTACCCCCCACCACACACACACAGTGACTACTGGTTCCTCCCCCCTTCCTCCCCTGCCCCATACGCTATAGGGCTCTCAATACTGGAGCCCATAGAGCGAAAGTCAGCAAGATAATACAGACTCTCCTTGTATCTTCAGCCTGGTGGGCTCCCACGTGCTCTTGATAGCCCACATTCACTTCTCCAATTTGTTCACTGTTCTAGCTGAATTCTTACAGATGTTGAGCTGTGTCTGCCTCAGACAATGCTCACATGTGTCTGTTCCTGCAGGTTCCTGTCTCTTTTCAACTATGTATCATCTTTCCCTACCCTTCCCAGCAGAAACCAGAAGCCTATTTTAATATTAAAAAAAAAAAAAAGTTCTTGAGGTTTAACTGCTTAATACAATAAAATATCTTGGTGTGACCATTCAATGTCGAATTTCCCTGTGTGCTCTTTCAATTTACAATCTTTCTTCTTTTATTGCCAAGGAAATTTTCTTGAACTACATCATTGAATAAAGCCCTTTATTTATTTATTTTATGGATGGGATCCTTGGTACAGGGAGATCAATTATCATTATAATGGAACATTTTTTTTATGTCATTTGCTTCTCTCAAATTTCTTGAAATTCATTTTCTTTTTGTTTGATAATAGCAGTATTTCCTCTTTGTCAGTTCTACAAATTCTAAGGATCTCTATTTCTGTTGCTTTCTTTGTTCTCTTCTAACTTGTCAGTTATATATAAACTTAGTCTTTAGCATTTTTTTTTTCCTTTGGGTCTTGAGTCACACTTTCGTATCTTTTGTTATTTTATTATCCATCTTCAAGTTTTTATTTTACTTAATGAGTTTATTAAGTTTTTATATAACAGAGCAGTTATGAAGAATTCCCTTCTTTTTCACAAGATTCACTTTTTTCTAGTTTAGATTTTTTGTATTTAGAATCTAAAGTAACATTAAAATTTTCCCTGAAATGAACTCATCATCTTCCTCTACAACCAATATATATATATTCTTTATATATAGCTTATCTTGGTGAAGAGCACTATCATTTATCTACTTTCCCAGTGCAGAAAACTAGAAGCCATTCTTGAACGTTCCCTTTCTCATCATTCCCAAGAGGCTATTGGGCTCTGATCTTAGGCAGTGGTAGTCTGGAGGTACAAGAAAACAGAGGTTTTGGAGGGATTGGTGATTTATTTGTTGCACGACCTTAGTCAGATAATTTGAATGCACTAAGCTTTATCTTCCTTACTTTAAAATAGAAGTACTATTAACCCATATCTTATGTTATAGTGGGCTTTAAATTAGGTGATAACTCTGAATTTTTCATAGTGTCCTTTTCATAGAGATCAAGATCTCATAAAATGCCTCATAAAGGATAGTTATTATACATTTCAAGTGGATTAATATACCAAAGTCACCTAGCCAATAAGTGGCAGATATGGAATTAGAAAGCAGACCACCCGAATTCTGACCTTAAGCTTTCCTTTTTCCTTATGGTGCCACACTCTTGTACCCACGGGTAGACTGGAGGGAACAGCAGCTTAGAGGGCAGATGGGAGCCCATCTAGCAATTGGTCAGTGGACTCATGGATTGGGAGCACAGAGCTTTATTCTTTGCTACAGAGCAAAGGATGACTCCATCACCTGAACTTTTAAACTTTTTCTGGTCAAGATATGTGAGTTTGGTTTAGATATCTGAGTTTTTATTTACATTTTGATTTCTCCCGCTTCTGTGCAATACACCGTAAGAAAGCTTGCTCAAAACTCATTGCTTTCATATTTACCTATATTGATAAATCAGGGAAGCCAAGGCTTGTGGTCCCAAGTTTTATATGTCCCACCTGGATTAGTGGTCAGGCCATCAAATGCACAGTGATTTCATGCTCAGGAAGCCTCCAGAATCATAGATCACTTGCAGACAGACTGTGAAACATGCAATGTTTATGATGATCTATGTTGTACAATCATATGAGATAGATTGCATATATAATGCTCATCAGTGTGGAGTCATCTGGGGAAGCATCTGCTGAATTTTGTTTGCCAGCTTGAGGAAAAGATATTGCCAAAAGGTTGGCAAAGGCATTTACTTTCTTATTGTATAAAGCAAATTTATACTTTTACTGTGGATCCTGGAGTGAAAGTGAAGCAGCACTTCCCAAAAGAAGTAACCTGGGGGCCACGCCCACCATTCTATATTCCACCTGTGATGTTCCATATGCCACAGAATCCTCAAGGAGTTCCATTACAGAGAGCTTTATACTAATGCAGCCATTTTCTTTAATGCAAAAACACAGCTGGAAAATATTCTTCTTAAGCAATAAGAGCATCAAAGTGTGCATATTACATATACACCTAAGGACACGAGTCTACAGCTGTGGTACTTGCAGTGAATTTTAGGGAACCACACAAATCTATTGATAAAGGAGAAAGAGATTATGAGATAAAGACTATGCTAGTTTTATTCTTTTCCTGCTCATCTTTCACATAAATTACATATATACAAAATAAATTATTCATTATAAAAATATATCTTCTGAAATGTATTTTTAAAGAAACTTATCAAAGCATAAACTCTCAGGCTCAGATGGAACCATAGCTCATTATAAATAGCTAAATTACAGCTTCTATTTCATCCATATGATTTGAAGAGAATTTCACAACTCCTTATGGTTTTCAGGACAACATAGAAAATAAATATTCTTTTCTGTCTGGCTATCTTTACCTTGAAATCTTTCATATAGTTTAATCAACTGGAACAAGGCAGGATCTGAGATTAGGAAACTCATTTTTCGTCCGTGTATCAATATTTTTCCTACTTGGGAAGCACCACGAACATGCTGTAAATCAATATGAGTAGTGACCAACCTATTTTCTATGGGGACAGTAACTTTTGTTCATTTACTTGCAGCAATTAATTCTAACAACAGTAAGCCATTGACCTATTTATAGCCTCACAATAGGTGTCCTGATTAGATCAATTCAAATTGATTCCATATACTCATCTTAGTACAAGTGCTTTTTTTTTTTTAAACTTATAATTTCAAAGCCCACTGAGATGATTTCCTTTAATATCCATTTCTGGGTTCCTTCCCAGGCCAGGGAATATACGTTTGAATTTCCCAAGGCTTTCAATATTACCTCATTCTCCTTTATATCAAAATTTAGGGGAAACATGTTTTTCCCTTGGCCCTTATTGCTTTAACACACGCAATAAGTTTTCCTATTTTCTTTCCTGTGCTCAGTGATGCCTTTAACCATATTTCCATCATGGAATCTACAATCAAGATTATTTCCCCTAATACTATGACTCAGTTTGGAAACTTGTTCATCATAAATGATTTAACCAAATATTTCTTCCTGATTTATCATTGTGTTAGAAATTTCTTGTCTTGAACCAACTGCTCATGGCATGTTCTTAGTCTGAATTGCTCTACCAGTGCTGTGATTGTATTCATCTTTCTTATTACTGGTTTCTAAACATAATACAAGGTGATGTCATAATTGGTTTCATGTCTCTTGTAATAAGCTTAAGCTTTATAGAATCTGACTTCATTTCTAAGAGTTTGATAGAAAGATAGAATGTTTGGCATAATACTACATTATAAGGTTCTCTTCTTGTTTCCATATATTTGTTCCATGTATTTCATTTGAATCAATTAATATTTAATTATGTTTGGAAGTTAGGAATTTTAAAATTGGTATATATATATATATATATATATATATATATATATATATATATAAGATTGGCATGTGGATTATAGTGAGTTAAAGATTTAGAAGCACATTTTGAGTATAAGAGGCAATTTAGATAACTGGAAAATACCAGATATCCCATTTTCAGTCTATCAAAACATAAATGCTTTTAGGCAACTTGGAGATCTAAAGAATTTTATTGTCAATGTGACAAGGTCAACAGATGTCCAATAAATGATTTAATATTTTAAAGAGATGTAACCTTCTGGTCAATTTTTAGTGAAATGTTAAATTGTAGGCCATTTGGTAGCAATTAGTAAATTACATCTTAAAGCTTGTTCAATACTAATTGAGTGGTTAGTCTAAAAGCAGAAAATTACTATTAATATAAAGGTTTAACCTCTTTCCTTTCTGCTTTTAGATCATTATTTGCATGATCTGTTATGCAAATATTTTTATTTTCTAATGTACTTGGAAATGCTACCAATAAGATGCTTAAAAAAATAGTTTCTGGATTTCTATATCTACATATGTGCTGTGAGCTAAAAGAAATCCAAAATTAACACCCAGTGGGAAACCAAGTTGTCTAGTTTATAGTGTGTTCATTCAGATTGGTTTGATCTAGGAAGTCATTAAAAGATGGAGCTTTCTTTTCATTTCCACTACATTAAATTCTGGTTCAGATGGATTACAATTCATCTTACTTGTTGTTTTATGTAGCTGTGAGTTCCCTCAGAATGGAAATGAATTTATAAGCAATTGTAGAAGAAGTCGAGGCTTTGAAGAGTAGAGGATTTATGTAGCCTTTAGTAGTTATAAAAAGTCATGATGACCCTCCATTATAAAAAGAATAGCACTTAAAATGTGTGGCATATGGTTATATTGCCAGTGAGTATGCCAACGAAATACCAAAACCTCCAATGACATCATTAGGCAGAACCAATAGTTTGTGAATGAACCTGAGACCTGTGGAGAAGCTGATGTCCCTGGTGTTCCCCATATCCTTTTTACCAATTAAGTTTTCCTTCATCAAGCACTCTTCACATGACTCCTCTCTTCAAGCAAAAATTAGCAGGTAAGAGATTATTATTTTAGCAACTCAAGTTGTTATATAATTATATATTATATAATTATTGTTTTCACAACTGAAGTCATTATATAATTATATTACATTATATAATGAACTGTTATACATACAAAGAATAAATGATCATTCCTTCTTTTAAGGAGTTTATAATCTACTAATTTTGAACGGTAAGCCTACTTATATGGACGACTTTGATCTGGATAGCAATATAAAGATATCAACCCAAGAAATAGTAAGGTCTAAATGAATAATCCTGTAAGAATACTATGTACAAATTCATAAGAGCAATGGATTCAAGTGATGACAGAAGATGTCATGGAGGTGCAATTGGGGATTGTCTCAATGAGGTGTTATTTGCTGATTTTCCTAGGGTAGGGCTTGACAACTCTAGTTGATGGACCAAGGTGACTCAATTTTACAAAAACAGTTTATTGAAACAAAGCCACACTTACTCATTATGTTTGTCTATTGCTGCTTTCATGCTACAACAGCAGAGTTGAGTGCTTGGATCAGAGACCCTCTAGTCTGCAAAACTTATACTATCTGGCCCCTTTCAGGAAAAAAAAAAAATTGACCGGTGCTTCTCCTAAGGGATTAAAACATTAGAAGAGAAAGTCTGGTAAGTCAGAGAAAGTAAGTTTAGGTTAAGTATGGGTTCACTTCTTGACATCATGACTTTGAAGTAATTGTGGGATGTCTAAGTGGAAGCATGTAGTGGGTGGCTGATGGGGCTCTGGAAGTTACAGAAATGTTCCAGGCTAAGCCTACTGTATTGATCACCTTCCAGTAGAAGTGGTATAGTTAAAGTTTTGTGATACAAGACATAGATCCTGATGGATATTTTGTAATGATAAAAAAAAGAAAAACAAGCTTGAGGCCTTTTGAAATATTCCTTAAAGTATATCTCAGGATACTAAAAACTGCTCAGATTATAGCAGGTTAAAGAATGAGAATTGAGAAGATAAAAGCATGTTCAAGAAGTTTATAGCTGTAAATGGATGGAAAGAAATATGAGTGTAACATGAGGGGCCTGAGAGTCACTTGAAGATTTATTTCAAGATAAGAGACGCAGACAAGTGAATATTTCAAGGCAGACAGAAGTCACTGAAGTAAAAGTGATGACATATTTTGGTGAAAAGAAAGGGTAACTGAATGCATGTACATGTATGTATGGAAGCTCCCAAAGGAATTGGTAGTGGGTAGCTTTTAGGAACACAGATGGAAGGAAACTTTAGACAGAACTCTTTTGGTTGCAAGTGACTGAAACCCAGTTTGAACTAGCCATGACCAAAAGGGGGGGAAACTATTGATTGATGTAACCAAACTGTTCTCTATTTCTCATTAAAAAAAAAAAAAAAAAAAAAAAGTAACAACCTTTGAGCTGCCAGCAGCTCTTTGGCCCAGACCCTTGCAAAATCTCATCTGAAGATGAAAGGCTCTATTTCAGTCTATTACAAGAAAATTCTGTGTATGGCTCACCTTGGTCTACATGTGACACCCTGGAATGAATAAATACTTACCTCTTATGCCCTAACTAGTGGGGATGTGGTACCTTCTTTGTCTCAGTTTCAATCCTGTGTTCTCCCCTCCAACGAAGCACTGTTGTTAAGACACTGAGGTAAATGATTGGCTCAACTTGGGTCAAGAGCCCTTCTTTAGGTCTATTGTGGTGTCCAAGAAAGTGGGAGAGCTTCAATTCAACAGCCTTAGGACCAGGGAGAAGGAAAGGTGGCGGGTAGTACAGAATGTTCTGTTGAGGGGATGGCTATGAACTGACAGCCTCTGTCATCTGTCACTCTTACAGACAAGACTGCTAGTCATTTGTATGTGCCCGTTTGGCTGGACTGATTGATTGTGGCTGATGTTCATATTAATTGGTTGTGCCATCTGTCATAATTGCTTGAAACTGTGTGTTACGTACTTTGAATATTATCTCTTCTTATGAGAGGATGGTTCTGGAAATGACTTATGTCATCTTATACCGTAAGATAGGAAGGAAAGAAAAAGAATGATTACTGAGATGGAGTTTTAAGGTTATAGAGAAGGGGCTTCTGGGTAGCTCAGTTGGTTGGGTGGCTGATTCTAGATTTCGGCTCAGGTCATGATCTCAGGGTAGTGGGATGGAGCCCTTTGTCAGGCAGAGGCAGTGTGTGTGTGTATGTGTGTGTGTGTGTGTGTGTGTGCTTGAGACTCTTGCTCTCCCTCTGCTGCCCGCCTCCACTTTCTCTCTCTCTCTCAAATAAATGTTTTAAAAAATAAAATTATAGAGAAAAATAAAAGGAGAAACTTCACTACATTGGACTAGAAGAATAAATATACTGGAAAGTCAATTTTATTTTACAGATAAATTGCAACACTATAAATGAACACAAGTGTAATAGTTGGCAGTCACTGCTTTAAGCACTTTACATTCTGTTTTTCATTTAAAAGTCATGAGAGCCTTTGAGGTAAGTATTGTTATTATTTTATAACAATAGAGGAACTGAGATTTGGAAACACTTTTGTCAGGTTACGATAAAGTGGTGACTCCAGAATAAACCTGAGTTCTTACTGCTGTGTTCTTTTGCCTTTCTGAAAAATGGACAGAAAATGAGTTGATTATATTCCATTTTTTCTTCCTCTAGCTCTTCTTCTGTCATTTTTTTTAAATAATCTTTTTATTTTGTGATACTTTTAAATATACAGAAAAGTTGCAAAGATAAGGTAGAGAGTTCTTTTGCTCTCTTCTCTCAGTTTCCCTTGAATTAATATCTCATGAAACCACAATATTTTTGTCAAAAACCAAGAAATTAATATTGTGACATGATTATTAATTAAACTACCAACCTTAAGTGGATTTCACCACTTTTCTGCTAATACTCATTTTCTCTTCCATGACCCAATACAGGGTTCCACTGCATTTGGTTCCCCATCTCTCCTGTAGTTTGCTCTGACTTCCCCATACTCTGATCCTATCTTCTTTTTCCTTTTCCAGTTTCCTTTCCTTTCCTCCTCCCATCATTTCATTTTATCTAATTGTTTCCTGCCAAACTGATACAGTTATAAACAGGAAATATTTTGCAGGGTATTGAGCTAGCTTGGGAAGTTTTGTAGAGGCCTAAAAAAGAGTTGCTTATCGAAGAGTTGTTGTTGTTGTTCGGTTGTAATAAACTGGGAAAGAATGGGCATCCAATCTGTGGTGGTTTAGCTCCCTTTAGAACCATGACCTGCAGGAGTATATTTGTTCTTGCAGTCACTGTCTGAAATCCAATTTCCCATAAAATAAAATGTTAAAAAAAAGAAAGCAAATTTAGAAACCAACTTTTAGAACATTACAGAGTTAAATTTGGAGATTGCCACTGTACTCTACACCCTTGAAGATATTAATGCCTGTGGTTACGTAGATTGGTTGTTGGACTAGGCTATGTTTGTTTTGTTAAGTTTGCTCTGAAGATGAATCAGAGTACTGCAGTGCCAAGATACAGCTTTAAGGTCACAGCAATAGCCATGAAACTCAGATTCAGAGTAAAGTGAAGGCAGGAAGCCTGGTGTGTGTTATCAGTGGACAGACACAAAAGGTAATGCATATGATCAGCCTGAAGACAAAAGACGATTTTTTTACTGGTAATGTTTTGAATTTTTCAAGATAGAGGAAAAGGTCTTAAAATCAAAGTGATTGGGGGGAGATAGCGAAGGGCGGACACATCTGTGACCAAGGGAGGTAACTTCCAGAACCGAATTTCAGTTAAATATAAAAATGAGGATTAGAGAAGTGAGGGCAAGGGGGTGGGGACTTGGAATTTTAATTTTGTTCTATTATGATTTATGTGAAATCCAAAGGAAGAAAAGTGATCCTATAATTATACAAAGTTACCAGCACCGACCCAGAAAGAGTTGTCAGGCAGTGTGATTTTCCTGTATAGACGGTGGCACAGGCCGAGATCAGTTGTATAAGGTGACATCCATAAGCGATGCAGCTCCCAGTGAGCCTCGAGGGACCCGCTGGGCTGTAATGAGCTTGGCACCCTTCACGAAGTCGCTTTCTCTCTTGCTCACACTCTGAATCTTTTCATTCGGGTAGCTTATAAGTGGGTCTAAAAAAAAAAAAAATCCTAAGCAAATTAAAAACTTTCCCAACTCGTGAGCCCTGCGATTTCATGTGCATGAAAATTACCCTTATATTTTGCTTATTGTGTTCTATTTTTTTTTTCTTTCCGAGACACCGATCTCTCTTTGAACTGAAGGCCCTCACAAACTACTGGACCACCCATCCACCACGTTTCTTGATTTCCTTGATGGTTCTGTGACAACGTGGAGGCCGTCAGTCCTAGACAGTAGTGCCCCTGCGAGCACTTCACCTGGGGACGGTAGCTGGAGCATTGTCCTGCCCGGCAGATAGGGAACCATTCTCCACGTGGTGGGAGGTGGGCGACAGGTGTCACGACGCTCTCAGGTAGACTGAGTATTGACCACATGCCACCCAAGGACAAACAAGATTCTGAAGGGAGCAAAAAAAAAAAAAAAAAAAAAAAACCAAGAAGAAGTAATTCATCTGGCTGTCCCATATGTTAATTGTTCTCTTTCTGTTGGAGGAGAGGATGGAGACTAGCACAAGTCTTCTAAGACGTGAGAAAAGGGTTTTTCCATCTGATCTAGATGTTGTTTAACAGGAATTGTCAGTGCCACCACTTGGGAATGAGGATGTGTGGTATCTGTTGGCAGCATCAGAGGGAAAGTAGCTTTCATTATGCGAAAAACTGCTCTGTGTGAGCAGTCAGCCTTGCAGCTTTTTATTCTAGTTAGCCCTGCTCGTTGCGTTGGCAATCTTTCACATTTGTTGGGCCAATCTCCTGGGGACGATGACATGCTCAAGTCTGGGGATCAAGACATAGGTAGTAGGAATTGATCCTAGGAGCTCATTTGTACTGTCTCAGAGAAAACATTATGTTAGAACTTCTAAAAACATCAATAGCAACGTTTCGGTAACCAGTTGTAGTGTAATAAGAAATGTATGTGCTCTTTGTCCTTGGTTCCTGGAACAGGGTTTATAAAACCCCTGGAAATCCCTGACTGATAGTCGTGTCCTTTGTTATGCAGATGATCTCTCCTTTTGATCACTCCTGAGTTTATGTTAATGAGATGACAGAGCAGGGCCCCTGGAGGGGGTGGGTTGGCAGAAAGATGAGTGGATGTAGGGTTGCACCTTTCAGCCTCAACCGCTGACCTCTGGGGACTGGCGGGAGTGGTGGGAGATTGAACCCTCTAAAAAAATTCTCAAACAACACAACGTGATGAACTTCTAGGTTGGTGAACACGGAGGTGCTGGAGCGGGGGTAAATCTGGAGGAGACACGGAAGCTCCATACTTCACTACTTTTCCCTCTGAATCTCTCATTGGGCTGTTCATGAGTTGTATGCTTTACAATAAACTGATGATAGGCCTAAGTAAAGTGTCTGAGTTCAGCGAGGTATTCTAACAAATTGTCCAAGTTTCCCAAGAAAAGGGTCATGGGAACCCCCGATTTGTAGCTGGTTGATCAGAAGTACAGATAACAACCTGGGAGTTGGAATTGGCATCTGAATTGGGGACCGTCTTGTGGGACCGAGGCCTTCTCCTACAGGGTCTACTAACTTCTTGTGTTTAGTGTCAGAATCGAATTGTAGGACACCCAGTTGGACAAAGAATCAGAGAATTGGTTGTTGGTATTAGATAACACTCTGGATTGAGTTTTTGGTTTTGGTTTTAGTTTTTTGTTTGTTTATTTGTCTTGTTTTCTGTTTTTTAGAATATTTGCCACATGCCGGAACACAGGACCCTGCCACTCACACCAGCAGTATCAGTCTCAAATGGGAGCTTGACAGAAAACCCAAATCTCAGCCCCACCCCAGATTTACTGCTTTCAATTCAGCCTTTTACCAAGAACCTCAGGTGATGCATGTGCACATTAAAACTTGAGAATCACTGTGGGAGAAACTTTACAAAATTCATTTTAAGATTTATTACCCAATTTAAGAGCCCAAATTTATCCCTAGAATGAAGGTGAAGCAGTTGTGTCTCTTGGAGATTCCCAGGTAAAATTGAATTCACTTGCGAGACTTGCATTTTGGTCTGTATCCTCATTATACGCAGAAGCACGAACTATTAGAATTTGAGGTGCTCACTCAATATTCTAATCTAGTATTTGGTGTAATAGTCAGAGGTGGAGTGTGGGCTGGGTGTGGGAGGCTGCTCTGTTCTTTTGCTTTAGCATTTTTATACAGGCAAAATCACGAGGAAACAAGGAGCTGTGCGTGGAATGGCAGAAGGAGAGGTGGAAGGGAAGGCCGATAAAATGAGAGGGGAAAGGAGGAAATACACTATTTTGTTTTGGAGACAGTATGGGCTTTGGGGCCGAGTGTATACATTTAAGCCAGCAGATATATTTTAATACTTGCTGGCTGAGTTGTTGCCTCCCTCAGTACAGCCTTGAGTCCCCAGTGCTTCCCTGGAGGCTACTGAGAGTGGATGGGGGGGCAGGAAGGAAGGGGTGCTCTTACAGAGGAAAGAACCCTGGTGGTTTTTCATTTATAATCTATCTTCTCTGTAGATCAGAATGGTGAGCGTATCTATTCTGCAGCCACGTTGAACGTCTTTGGTTTTGCAAGAAGCAGATTTCTTACAGTGGTTAGTAGTTTTTTAAGTAATAATTCTCTGCTACCTCCCCAAAGATCTTGTTTTTATAGATTTAAGTTTCAGGGTTTTTTTTTTTTTTTTTTTCTTTTTTCCATTTTTCATCCCCCCCCCCCCTTTTCATGGTGTATCTTCTTTTCAGATGGTAAGAGACTGTTGACATAGATACCCAGAAGGCAAGAGCAAAACGTCCCTCTCCTCTTCCTCTCCTCTTCGGGTACAGCATGGGAGAAAAGGTGGGAGAACCTTAATAGAGGGAAGACAAGGTGAAATTAGAAATGAAATAGGTGGAGAGACAAGGAAGGAAGGGGGGCAGGGCTATTTTACCATAAATAGCTGCGAAGGGGAAAACAGGTCACCAGAAGTAGCACGTGATCCCAGTATTAACTATTTCCTGTCTGAGTGTATAAAGATTTGCATGCCTCCTTTTTTTATATAAATTTATTTTTTATTGGTGTTCAATTTGCCAGCATATAGAATAACATCCAGTGCTCATCCCATCAAGTGCCCCCCTCAGTGCCTGTCACCCAGTCACCCCCACCCCCTGCCCCCTTCCACCACCCCTAGTTCATTTCCCAGTTAGGAGTCTTTCATGTTCTGTCTCCCTTTCTGATATTTCCCACTCATTTTTTCTCCTTTCCCCTTTATTCCCTTTCACTATTTTTTATATTCCCCAAATGAATGAGACCATATAATGTTTGTCCTTCTCCGATTGACTCACTTCACTCAGCATAATACCCTCCAGTTCCATCCACGCTGAAGCAAATGGTGGGTATTTGTCATTTCTAATGGCTGAGGAATATTCCATCAGATACACAGACCACAGCTTCTTTATCCAACATCTTTCGATGGACGCCGAGTTGCATGCCTACTTTTGTTGCTATTTTTGACAATTAGCATGCAGTGTGACCCTCAACTGTTGCAGGGGTAAAAGAATATTCTAGTTTTGCTCTGGTTCTTCTTCCTCACCACCTTCTTCTAAGAGAATAAACTGAGCATCACTACAAAGGCATTTCTTGGAAGGAGTTGACTACACACTTTTGTCCTAACCGGATTCAGGCCTGTAGTTTGGACCTGGTTCATTCTGCTGTTAGAGAATGCATGAAAATAAGGCCCAAACGAGGGAGAATTTGACTAGTCAACGACCTACAGTAAGCTCAGTTCTTTACATTTATGGAACGAGACCACTTTCTGCCTCCCATCTGCCCAGATAGGGTGTCATAAATTTGGATTACGTGTCAATTATCCAAATTTACTTCTCTCTACTCTTGCCTTTGAATATCAATGTGAATTTTAATTTAAGGCTTTCTTATGTACAAAACTTCACACGAGAACCGTTTTAACCACCATTCTGGGCTATTTCATACTTGCCAAACATCTTCTCTTTTCAAGGTCATCTGTTTCACTACATCACTGGAAATGAAGTGGGACGTATGGTTCTGTTTAATCAGATTTCATGCTCTGCTGCCTTCTTCTTATGGCCTCTCTGCTAATTGATCAAGTTTTCAATTAAAGCTCTCCATCTTTGTTTTAATTCTTTGTTGAGGTTTTTATTCCACGAGATGATTTCATGAGATCTGAGCGGCTCAACCCCTGCTATCTGCCCCTTTATCTGCCCAATGTGCAATTACTTTGCCTTGACAAAAACCCCCGTTGTCCTTTTCCCTCTGACTCCAGACCATTTCTCACAGTTAAATTTGTCCCTGGGCTGGTTTGGTCTACCACATTCAGAATCTTTAAAATTTTGATTTATTCATTCAAGTGGGGATTAGTTTACTTCCTGGGTTATCAGATATTTTAAAAAACAAAAAACAAAAACAAAAACAACCTGCTCTTTGCACAGTTTTCAGCTGTCTTGTTCAGTAGCAATTAAGCAAATTGGAAGTATACTCTCCTAAGCAGCAGCTAAAAAATGACTGTAGTTAATAAATGGCAGGCATGTGACATCCCCTTTTAAATAGGGTGCTTCTTTGTGAGGTCTCTCTAATGAGCTGTAACACTACTTGATTACCAAGCCCATTCATTGTTTCTATAGATCAGTTAAGATGCTAACACAACAAATGTATGTAGCGCTGCATCTCTCAGATTACGCTGATTCCTCACGTTCTTACTTGATAAGCAAAGTTTCATCTCCAAAGCTGCAGTGAATCAAATCTGCCTTGAAATTCACCAACGGATGCTGTGTGAAAATCTAGTAGCTATTAAAATCAATATGTTTTTAAAAACCCAGGAAAATATGCTGACATGATCAATGCAAATAAGCTTTGTCTAGGAGGGCTTTGCTCGTTGCACAATAATTCCTAATTTCAAAATGTGGAATTTTACCTTTAAGTCTAATGCTTTCAACGCTGCAGGAGAAATCCAGACAACACTGTTTCATAGGAGCCTTTGTGATGCATGACAGCCTGTATTAAAGGTTTACTGTTTAGAGGTTTTATAATATGAAATTCACAGTTTATGGTAATCTTTAAATAAAGTGTGAAAGCTTTTATATACATATAAAAGCTTTTATATACATATGTCTTATATATATGTATGTGTATATATATACATATATATTTGTAAATTTTATTTATTTATTTTTATTTATTTATTTTTTGCCAGCTTAAGATGCGAACTGCAGGCATAGTTTCTCACCTTGGTTACCTGCATCTTATTTTTTTTTTTTTTTTTTTTGGTTACCTGCATCTTAAAGGAGAACTTGGGCTCAGATTGGGTTAGTGTCCTTTTGCGCTCGCTCCAGGGCTTACTGTTATCCTACAAGCAGTGGTTTGTGGAGCACCATGGTGCTTTGCTTCCACAAATATGTTTTTAGGATTCAGAACCTAGTGATAATCTTAACACGATTTGTTTATACTTTTACAGCTTCTTTTATTTCCATTCCCTGCTTGGTGAAAATTAAGCTTGATCCATGGATCAAAAAGCCACAGAGCTTTTTTGTTGTTGCTGTTGTTGAAGTATAGATGACACACAGTGTTACATTAATTTCAGGTGTACAACAAGGTGATTGGACAACTCTATGCATTGTGCTGTGTTCATGGCAAGTGTAGCTACAGCGCTGTTACAATACCATTGACTATATTCCCTACACTGACCCTTTCATCCTCATCACATGTTCATCTCATATCTCAAAGCCTGTATCTCCCATTCCCTTTGCCCATTTTGCCCTCCCCCCACTGCCCTTCTGGCAACCACCAGTTTACTCTCTGTATGCGAGGGTCTGTTTCTGTTTTGTTTGCTTATTCATTTTAGATTCCACATATGAGGGAAATCATAGAGTATTTATCTTCCTGTGTCTGACTTATTTCACTTAGCATAACATCTTCTAAGTCCATCCATATTGTCACAAATGGCAAGATCTCATTCTTTATTACAGCTTAGTTATATTTCATATCACCAAATCTTTATCCATTCATCTAGCAATGGACACTTAGGTTGCTTCCATATGTTGGCTGTTGTAAATAGTGCTGTGAACATAGAGCAATTTTTAAAGATGGGTTTGTCTAGGATGCATGGGATATCATGACCCTTGAAAACCAGAAAACTAAGAAGTTCAACTCATGAAATAATTTTCAGTCACGTTCAGGTATGCAGAACAGCAAAACCTTAACTGCAAGTCAGTGTGCATTTAAGGGTGTTTTTTTTTGTTGTTTGTTTGTTTGTTTGTTTTTGAAAAGGGGATAGAGATATAATTAAGGAGGAAGTAGTGTCACCTACTTTAAAACTTCCCTATATTTTAAGGTAGGTAAGTGCTTGGACAATTAAAAAGTACCTTAACTGAGCATTTTCAAAGAGTACAACTTCCCATTTTACACTAATATTCTAGATTCTCTAGGTATAAAACTCCTCAGCTGTCCTAGTAGTTGCTCGTCTTAACAAAAATCATTTTGTTTAATAGATTTATGATGATGTGCTGTGGCTGAACTCTATTATGTCATAAACTCAAAACCGATGTTGTCTACGAATATACAGTATCAGCTAAAAAGACATTTCCTCCTGCATTCCATTGTTTCTAAGCCAGAGGCTTCCCACCTTCAGGGTGTAGAAATCGCTTGGGAAGACCACACTCCCGCAGAACCAGAACCAGATTCAGGAATCTGCATTAGAGCATGTCCTTCTGATGTGGCTCATTCCCGTGAAGATCCTCAGAAAACAATGTGAGGAACATAGTTATAGCAGGTCAATACTCCAGCTTTTTATAAAGACTTTGAACTTCACGTGTTTGCTGGGAGACATCAGAACTTCAAATGTTTTAGTTGATTTTTATAGAGCACATGGCCCAAACCCACTGAATATTGTCTTTCCTTTTCATCATAGTTCAAGTGTGTGTTTGCTAATAACTATCTTAAAAGGCAGTCTAACCTGCATGCTTTCATTTGAAAAATTTCTGAAGACAGTCATTTTCTCTAATTTTTAGTTAAGGGAGCCTGTTTTTGAGTGGCTAAATGATCTGTTTTCTGGGTTTAAGTGATTTCTTACAATGATCCTTATCAGATCAAGTGTTAATACCTTGGAGTGAACATACTGACTTTTTCATTATTTACTCTCAATAAAGGAAAAATAACCCCTGTGAGACTCAGTTAGCCTTAGATACAACTTTATGCTTCTACTCCATTAAGGCAAGCTATTTTCCTTACATGTTTCAATTTGAAATAAAGTGAAAGTGTTGGGGATCAATTGTGTTAAACTTGCATTTGCGACATAGTCCCTTTACTTGGTATTTTCATGTTTCTTTCCTTCGATGTCCATAGACAATGTTGGGTTGTTGGAAGGTATTTATTATTAACCGGAATTTATTACCCAGAAGGTAGAAAAATAAGAGTAGTGGTTGATAGACGGTCCTGACTCATATCCACAGATAATGCAGAGTTGCATTTAGTAATAAAGAGTTGGAGAATTGCAGCTTGTTATCCCTGATAAAACTCCTGACTCTGAATGTGCAGTACATTCATGTTATTATCCTATGTTTCTCTGCTGCTTTTAAAAATCAGCCTCACTGAAGAGCATTTTAGAATAGGAATAAAGTGCTCTGTTCATTCAAGTACATGGACATCGACAGTCCTTATGTGTTACTAAAGAGTATCTCTTTCCAATAATACTATTTGGGGTGGGACTACCCTTTGGAGAACTTTCCTTTCAAAATAGTCTCAATGGCTAATTATATTCTTCTCAGGAGATTTTGGATTTGGGATGGCAGGACACTTTAAGGGAGGGGTTGATGATGAATCCATTATGCACCCTTTTTTCTCCCAATCCTAGAACAGTCAACCTGGCTTCTCTGGTTCTAGCCCCAGGCGTAGCAATATGAATCTCCAAATCCCAAACTGGGGTTTATCTTCACAGTGGAAACTGGGCAAGTCATGAATTTGAAAAGGAATATAATGCTTCTTTTCTTAAGTGCTTTCCCCAAAGAAGGTATGCCGAAACCCTCATTTCCTTCTGAGCTGTTCCAACTCTTTGAACTTCTGTGAGAAAGGAAACTGTATGTATATATTGTAGGGAAGAGCAAGACTAGGGGAGAAGGGAATGTAAAATCAGATCAGCAGATCTGCCTTTTTAAAGATGGTGGTTTATTTCCTCCTCTAGTTTTCTGCTTGACGTGATTTGGGAGAAAAGTGTTGGTAAATAATAGCATCAATCAGAATGGGTTTTTCATTCAGCAACTCAGGAAGAAGCGAAGAGATTAAAAGCTAAGTTGGCCTACATTCACAGTAGCAAGATCAAATCCTCCTATGCCCCATTGGCGAGCAAGTGAACTAGTCATGGGTTTAGAGTCGTAAGTGAGGCCAAAGCTGGTCTTGTGGGAATAGTATCCTGGGGCAGGTCAATTTATTTTGGCAAGCCTCACTTTCCTTATCTATAGCAAATGTACTAGCATGATCTTTCAGGGCACTTAGCCTAAACAATCTGAGATTTTGAATAGGGACTGATTGTGTTTTTTCTACTTCTGGACTTTGTATACATTTCTCAGCAATTGATGTTTGTTTGCATGTTTCCTCTGAGAACCGAGGCCCAGCCCTAAAGCAGGGTACTTGTGTAAGCTTCAGGTGGTTCAGGAGGCAAGAAATCTTGTTCACGTTTAATGGATGAGTGCTTACATGTATTTTCTTGTGATCATGGGGATTTGTCTGGGTTTGTTGTTGTTGTTGTTGTTGTTGTTGTTTTAATTGGATTCTCAAAGGAGTTTATGATCCCAAACAACTGCCTTAAGGAAGGGAAGTGTAAGAGAGACTACTTCTACAGGTCTGGAGAGAAATTTGTAGACAAAGCTGGAGGGAGCTGTAGGAGCCATAGGAAACATCCCACCTCATTTCTCAGATACACCAGTGTTGAAAATATGGACTTACCAGAGAGAGATTATTATTTTAATGGAATTTAAAAAATATATTACACTAGAAAGTAATAAAGTATTCAAAACAAACCAAAAATAAAACATGTCACTACAAGCTCTTTTGATACACCTCAATCCTCATTTTATGCATGGGGAAACTAGCCCAAAGAAGTTATTGGAGATCATAGAGAAACACTGGAGATGGGGTACAACATATTCTGATTTCAAAGCCTGTGTTCTTTCAACAGTGTATGGTTGATGCTGAGGCAATTTCCGCTTGTAAGCTCTCTAGAAATTTTACATTAAAAAAATAAAGTCCTATAGATATTGCTCCAAAGTTTTGTTCTCAACATTTTATTACATTACTTCTCATAGCACCTGTAAGGAGGTAAAAGAGTAAACATGGACTTCTATATTTTGCAGATGAAAATGCAAAGCTCTAAGATTTTTCTTCTTTTCACATCAAGACTTTGTTAGAGTCTGGGAGAAAATCCACCTTAGACCAGACTAACTTTTATTATTTGCTCCAATATGCAATAGTCTGTGATAGCTGTTATAGGCAATATAATGAAGAATGCATTGGGATTATTTCTCTCAAGGGTTTGGCTATGCATTTTCTATGCCTTCTTTTCTTCTAAACCTAAATTAGGCAATGTATCCCTCATGTAGGCATTTCATGCTTACAAGTTCAACACATCAGAGCAGGATTATATTTTTACAACCAAATATTAGACAAAAGAAAACTGTGAAGTTCTTGAGTTTTACAAGATACACAAATCCAACTTATATAGTGAACAAATCAACTTTATTAAAAATAAAATCACATCACATAAACCTGGAGTTTTTGGAATTCTATCCATGCATTTGCACACATGTATAAATTCAATTAAAATAGACATGTATATAAAATATGCATATATGGCATTGCCAGATCACATATGAGGGCACCATGCAGAACCATAATCCTGCAAGCATATAAATATGGATGTTTTGAAAGGGGAGAGGATGGAAGCCCAAGGGGCAAGAAGTCACAAGTTTATTAGTTATTTATTATTGTGTGACAAATTACCCTAAACCTTAATGACCTAAAACAATAAACATCTCAAAGTTTCTGTGGATAAGGAATTTCAGTGTCTCCAGCTCAAGGAATCTCAGGAAATTGCCATAAAGTTGTCAGCTGGGCTGTAGTCATATCTGAGTTAACTTAATTGACTTAACTAGCAGCTTAACTCAGAGGATCTACTTCCAAGCTCACTCACATGGTTGGTGGTAAAGTTCAATTCCATCGGTTGTGGGATGAGGTGCTCTGCTCCTCACTGGCAGTTGCTCAGAGTCCTCCCTCATTCCCTGACTCTTGGGTGTCTCCACAGGGAAGCTTACAGCATGATAGTTGGCTTCCCTCAGCATGAGGGCAAGTGAATGCCCAAGGAACTCTGTTTTCTTATAACTTATTCCTGGAAGTGACATCCTTTCACTTCTGCCATTTTCTTTTGTAGAATTTAGTCTTTAGATCCAACACATACTCAAGGGAGGGGCCACAGGGCACGCACAACAGGGGTCTTCGGGGATCACATTAGGGTGGACCATAGCAGCATTATTTCCATGAGAAAATACTGAGAAACCCTGAAAAAAATGGTCTTGTCTTGGCCCAGGGGTAACTGAGGTTAGGGGGCAGGACTGGCACTGTGGGCTCAGCTGATGGGTTGTATCCCAGATGTCTAGGTGAGATATTGGGGGTAATGCCTCTTATCTGCAGCCACAGTATACAGACCGACAGACATCAGAAACTGGGTAGCTAGGCACCAAACTCATGTTCTCTTCTTCCTGGATGAGCCTCTTAGTCCATCTTTGCAAGTATTCTTTGCAGGTTCGTGTGGACATATTGCTGAGTTTCAGCAAAAATAATACACGTGGATGTTATGTGAACCTCATTCAAAAAACTGCCATGGGCAATCCCCCATATTCTTTTCCACTTCAGGCTGGACGGGATGGAGATGATCTAAAGGGGGGCTTTGCGAGGCTGTGTTCACTGTGGCAGAGCTAAGGATGACAGAACCCTTGGTATCCGAATACATGATTGGTGGAAGTCACCCACTGACAGAGAACATTCATTTGAACATCAGATTAGAAAGCAAGAAAATTTTAGGAAATAGGCCACCAAGGGTAGAGTGTTCATTGATTACAGAAGCTGTAATAACTACAAGAGTCAGATATCAGAAGTAACAGCCCTGAACCAGTTAAACTCCTACAACTCAAAGACACATCCGAAATGTCACATAGTTTAATTATTCTTTGATCCAAAATACCTGGAACGGTTCTCAGTGCAAGGTGGGTTCTCTGTCATTTTGGTTAAATGATAGACACTGACCCAGGTTGAATGTAAGGAGCGCTGATGCATGTAAGGTTTCAGAGCTTGCAGAAGGAATCTGAGCTTAGAGAAATATCCCAAATAAAACTTCAGATGGTCGTATTCTTCGTTTGCTCATTTGGCTGTTGTAAGAGCATTACCTTCACTGTCTAGCGTGGAATTCTAGAACTAATTAAACAGGGAAGAAAATGAAAGGCCCAGGTTGGAAGCTTTAGAGTCAAATATTAGATTTAAGAGCAAGATTAGAGGCACTGACAACAACAATAAATTCAGTTTACTAAATACTTGGCTTTTCACCCAGGTTTAATTATTGACCCAGGTATATTACAACTGCCCACTTCCCCAAAGCATATTAAAGTCTTTTCAGCCCTTCAAGGATCACATAATATCTTGCAAATTCGTTCTATAGTGTGTATTTATTCCGTCCTATTTTTATTTAATAGCCACGTATGAAAGACCTACTGTGTGCCAGGCATTGTGCCACCTGCTGGAAATCCTGAGTTGGAAAAGATGTGGGCTGCGCCTTCGAGGCTTTCGGTCTAGCAAATTTAAGGAAAAACAAAGGTTTATCTTAGTAACACGCTTGAAAGGGCAATATCTGAAGCCTTAGCGTTAATAGTATAATACTTGCAAAGAAAATATAAGTAGAATACTACAAATGGATGTTGAGGGCCCACATGATTGTCCTCTTGGCCATTGCTTCCCTCTGTTCCCAAACTCTGGACATTCATAGCACTGGATACTTTTTTCCTTTCCCATGATTTTCCAGCCTATTTTCTTATACATTGTTCCATTTGGCTTGCTGGCTGAAAAAAAAGAAAAAAAGAAAAAAGAAAAGAAAGAAAGAAAAGAAGACATGTCACATGCAGCAACCCTTTCTATGTTGTTTGGGTAAAATGTTACAACTCTGCAATCAGCAGGATTTAGCTTCTCTTTCTGTGGCAAGTGATTAATCTCAAAGGGCAAAACATCTGGCTGGCAGCATGGGACAGAGCAGGGCCACAGGGTCTCTGCAGCCTGGAAAAGGGGAAAGAGTAGGACGGGGAGCAATTAAGGAAGAAAGGCCTCTCTCTGGACGTAAGCAAGTCCTCCGGGTTTGCAGAATCGTCAGGTCCTCCTGCTGAGGACCAAGGTTTAATGGGGTAAAAGAAGGCAGGCTGCGTGTGAGGACTGCTTTTCTAACTTCATGCCACTTCTTGACTTTTTTCTGGATGCTACTATTTTCTTTACCACCTACTTGCTTGACCTTAGCTAATAGCTAGTGCCTTGAGCCCTTATGCCAAGCCCAGCACTGGTGTAAGAGTTTTGCTTAGCATTATCTCCTGTAATATTCATAGCAACCTCATGGGGAAGGTGCTACTGTTACCCTCATTTTGTCAAGGGAGAATAAGGGAATGGAAGTCTCCAGGCTGCACATTTGGCAAATGATGTAGCAGTTTGACTCTAGAGACCTGCCTCTTGATGACTTTTCCTTCTGAGTATTGTTCCACTTTTTTTCTTAAATTCCTACTCTCTATTAAAATTGAGAATTAGAGGAGCTCCTGGAGGGTTCAGTGGTTGAGCCTCTGCCTTTGGCTTAGCCGTGATCCCGGGGTCTTGGGATTGAGTCCCGCATCCTGCTCCCCATAAGGAGCCGGCTTCTCCCTCTGCCTGTGTCTCTGCCTCTCTGTGTGTGTCTCTCATGAATAAATAAATAAAACCTTTTAAAAAAATTGAGAATTAGAATTGCCCCAAATATATATGCCTTTCCAATCACCTGCTTACTTTGATAATTTTATTTTTTTCTTCCTTTAAAAATAATTATATTTTAGAAACTTTACATAAGTGAAAGGACACAGAAATAACCCCTGTAGTTTATGCCCACTGGGCCTCTGTTACATTACACATATGAAATGCTGTTAGGCTTTTTCAAGTTTCCAGTTACAGACACACAAGCTAGTTCAATTAGTGATGTTTTGTTGTGTGAGTAGTACGGAACACCTCTAAGTGGGTAGAGCTCTCATGCCAGATTACCTTCAGGTCGGGTAGATTTATATTGGATTTGCTCAAGTAGTTTTGGCTCAGGCCTGTTGATCTATCATAATTATTAGCAGCATCCCTTTACACTATCAAAATTTTCTACATTTAGATGATAAATCATATGATTATTTTGTTCATAGGCCACTGGCTGGCCAATAGAGGACTGCCAACTTACATTAGTCAGTAACAGATCTAAGCAATAGAAAATAAGTGAAACTCTTCTATTAAGATTCTCTTGATTAGATTGATAACAAGGAGGCAATTAATTTTAAAAATTCTACCTGAATAACATGATTAGTAGAATAGAATTAACCCCTATTTGGAGAGAACCTAGAAACAGGATATGGAAATGCATTCGGTTTTCAAGTGTAGTAATATATTTTTCAGAAGGATCGCATGCTGGAACAAAAATGTACCCAAGTGATTTTTAAAAACCGATATCCTACTGATTACATTTTAGGCTACAATGCATTAAAAATAGAAACAAATAATGAGAATGGAATTAAAATGTGCCAAATGCATGAAAACTTAAGAAAAAGTGCTCTTTAAAAGTGCCTAGGTCAGGGAAGAAATCCAGAATGTAATAACAAGAAAATGCAGTGAAAATATAAATACAATATATACATAAAAAGTATGGAATGCTGCCAAAATAGCACTTAGGAGAAAATTTATCACTCAAATTCCTCTGTTTGTATGGGAGAAAAGGGAAAAACAATGAATTAAGCCTTTGCCTAAAGTATTTAGGAACAGAATAAAGCGACATGCCAAAAAGAAAAAAAGTAGAAAAAAGAAAGTAATAAAAATAGAAATATTTGGGAACAATAATGGAAAAGGGATCCAACTCACAATAAAGCAAACATTAAATACTTAGGAATAAATTCAAAAGCTGAAAATGATGCATAAAATTACCAAGGTTTATTGGTAGAATACTGAAATAAATGAAGAGGCAAACTGTATTTCTGTATATGAAGATGATAATGTTCTAAATATGTCAGATGTTCCCAATTTTCATTACAGCTTTGATATCATCTCAGTGAAAGCCTCAACATGATTTTCTTTATAAAAAGGCAAAAAAAAAATTTCTAGGAATGCATCTGGGAGATAAAGAGGCTAGACTATCAAAGAGTTTTCTGAAAAAGAGAATTGCGAATTATTAACTCCCCTGTGTTAAAATCCAGACTGAAATGATAAAAATAAAAACAAGGTTTTCCTTCTATGCAAATAAACTAAAATAACTAAATAAACTTTGGATCTATAGGAATTTTAAGTGCTAAAATTTATGTTATAGGAAAAAAATGACTATTGATTAGAACTTTGGAATCATTACTTTGTAAGGAGAGTAGTTATAGAAAATATTAGCTTTGGAAAACAGTCACAGGTTATACAATCATCTTTAATTTCTGTGCAAAAAAAAGATTGCAACTAGTTAGAAGAACAAATGCAGAAGCAGTTTCAGACAAAACAAAAAAATTAAATCAGTATTACATAAAGTGTTCATTTAATGTTTTCAGAAAATTTTCAACGACAAAGCAAATAATTACAGGGTATTATAAAGTAGTTAGTTGGTTCAACAGACATTTATTGAACACCTAGGCTCTCGAGATACTTATAAAAATATTATCACTGCCCTCAAGGAGCTTGCAGCTGCTAACCACATAAGCATATGGGAAAGAAATGCAAATTATGAGACTATTAAACCATTTTATACCTGCTTAACTGGTGCAGTTAAAACTAAATATAAATTCTTAGTATAGATGATATTTTAAGACGATTTTATTTATTTGAGAGGGAGAATAGGAGAGAGCCAGAGTGCAGAAATGGTGGGGGGGAAGGGTAAAGACAGGTGGACAAGCAGACTCCCTGCTGGCAGGTAACTCTCCCAACCGCCCCACCACCTGGGGCTTTCTTCCAGAACCCCGAGATCATTACCTGAGCTGAAACCAAGAGTGGGGCACTTAACCAACTGAGCCACCGGGTTACCTGGTAGTATAGATGACTTTTAAAAACAGAGTCATTCACCGTGCAGGCATTGATTATCAAAATACACATACATTTTGTGCATTTGAAATTTCATTTTAAATCATGCTGAAATATTCATAAATTTACATTAGCAAAAAGAAAAACATCACTTATAACATCTAGAAATAGCTATAGTCAATACTTTAACATACATTCTTCCTATTTTTTCTCTGAATAATTATTTACCAACAAGGAATCATGCACAATACTGTTTGCAATCCCTTAGTATTTAATTATATAGGATAAATATGTTCCATATTAATAGTATACTTCCCAATTATAATCTCCATTTATTTCATCAAATTCTATTGTAAAGATATACCATATTGTATTTGACTAATCCCCTTTTGTTGGCTTTCTGCTTCCAGCTTTTCACTGTTACCTAATTCATTCATTCAGTAGATACTTAATGGATTAATTGATGTCTTAGGTTCTGTGGACAGAGTGATGAACACAGCAGAGGGGGCGCCTTTCTTGGATCGCTGTGCTGCTCATGCTGTCCCCTGGGCTCCAACTTAAGCAGGCCAATGCAGGGACCTTCCCCTATCGCCATCTCTTCTGAAGGGGATGCTATGACCAGTTCCCAGAACTACCTGCTACACCGTACAGCTTATGCTCCCTCGCTGCACTCTTCCCTGTAGACTAAGAGAACAGAAGTATCTAATCCCACATCAGACCCACCTGTCCTTTTATTCCAGCCTAAGGCTGACGCCTATAAATTTGCATTGCTTCCTTTCTTCAGGAAACTGCTAAAACAAAATTCATCCTGCGTAACTTCTTTTTGTCCTTGGTCATCGCCCAAAATGTGAATTCTTGTGCAAACTGATCCCTATGTGTATTTCTCAAATGCTCAGTGGTGCCTTTCTTTTAGTTTCTACCTCTCTGTATCATCCTCAAATTTCTCACGGTGTCCCATGAAATCCTCTTTGCATTCCAAGCAAGCACACCTATAGTCACAAACACTTTTCCTTATTAAATCTTTCTTTCTTCTGAGGAAATCACTACTAGCCTCTTAGAGGCAGCTTATTTTCTCCAATACCCAACCACCTGAAAGTTGGATGAGAAATTTGTGCTTGTAGGGTTATTGCTATAATTATTTCATATTTTCTGTTAACTCTCTTCTGCTAGAAGAGTGATTCTCATCTTTAAAATGTGTAGACTTGTATTTGTAAGTGAGTTCTTTCAAAATTATGCTTTTCGTGTACATCAAATTTTAATATATTAAAAATGTTGAAGAGTGACATTAGTAAGATGCCAGAATAGAAGTTCCAATCATTGTCCCCCCACATAAACACATATAAACAATTTTTGAGCCAAAATACCTTTCTGAGAACCCTAAGGTTTCTCTTTCAGGACATGAAGTAAGTGGAGCTTGCATCCACCTCCTGGCCTTCCATCCCAAACCCCAGGGAAAAGAGGTGGGTGGCTCTCAGCAGGCAGCATGGTGCTGCAGAATTGGAGAGAAGGTGCACAATCCTGAGAATCCTCTATCAAAAGAAGGGAGAGAAGGGGAGGCTGCACCCACCTTTTGGGCATTTCAGCATGCTTTCCCAGGGAAAGACAGTGGTTAGTTTTCATCAAACAGCATGGTTCTGTGGGATGAGAAAAGATGCACAATCCTGAGATGTCTCCTTCTGAAAGGGAGGGAGAGAAGTAAAACTTGCACCCAACATCCTTCAGTGTATTGTTCTAGAGAAAAGGTGCAGGTGGTTCTGAGCAGCAAGCACAGCTCTGAGAGATAGAGAAAAAGTCATACAACCTAGAATCTTCTCCTTAAACAGGAAAGGAAATAGGTGGAGCTCAAAGCAAATATTCTAATATTTTAGAAGTGGAAGAAAATATTTTCACATTATGTATCTGATAAGGAGTTAATATCATTCACACATATTTAAAAACTCATACAACTCAATAAGGAAGAAAACCTCCAGTCTGATAAAAAAAAAATTACTACCATTTACAACAGCAGTGATGGACCTTGAGGACTAAGTGAAATAAGACAGGGAAGGACAGAGTTTGTATGATTTTACTTCCATATGGAATCTAAAAAAAAAAAAAAAAAAAAAAAAGAATTCATAGATAAGAATACAGACTAGTGGTTACCAGGACTATGGGGTGGGGAGTGGGCACATTGTGGGAAGGTGATCAAAAGGTACTAAATTCCAGTTGTAAGACAAATACATTCTATAGATGTAATGTACACCATAGTGAATAAAGTTAACAATATTGCATCATGTTTTTGAAAGGTGCTAAAAGAGTGAATCTTAAAAGTTCTCATTACAGAAGAAAGGAAGGAAGAAAGAAAGAGAAAGAAAAAAAGAAAGAAAGAAATAGTACATGGCAAATTTTCTTGTAGAGTATTTTCAAGGGGGGACTGTACCATGTTACTCAAGACTACCTAGCATTGTAACAATGCTTTAGAAAAATATTTGACTTCCCCATAGCAGTGTTTCAGGTCAATTTCTAGTAGACACAGCATTTCTGCTTGTCAGGAACCCTCTCTCCCCGTTTTCTTTGGTCTCACTGAAGCTGGAGATGGGAAGTTGGATATTGGCTAATTTGATTATCCTCCTGTTGATCAGGTTTGGCAAAACACACTTGAATAGGAAGAAATGCAGACTTTTATATTAACTTACACATGACTTCCTATTCTCTGTATATTTATATGCAGGAATCTCAGAGGCCTGGGGTAAGAATGTGTGCCTTCCCATGCACCCCTAAATGGCAGACATTCTTCAAATGTCTGTGGACCCGGTTCCTTCCTCCTCTGTCTCCTAGTCTTAAGCCAAATGATATCATAGTTGCTAGACTTGTCCTCCTTCAGCCCATCTGCCAAAACAGCATACTAATATAACAATATTTCTTAAAATTGAATGTAGGCACAAATCATTGTAAAATGCAGATCTGGAAACAAAAGGTCTTTTGTGTGAACCTGAGATTACACCTTTCTAACAAACTACTGTATGATACTTCTTGCTCGTGGCCTACAGATCATACTTGGAGAAGCAAAGCTCACAGAAAGAGTCAGCAAACTGTCTGTAAAGGGTCAGATCGTAAAATTTAAGGCTTTATGGGCCATAGGGTCTCTCCAATTACTCCGTTCTGCTTCTATGGCATGAAAGTATATGGACAACATGTAAATGACTGACTGGGCATGCCTTAGTTCCAATAAAACTTACGTACCCTGAAATGTGAATTTCATAGAATTTTCACATTTAGAAATTTTTTTTCTTCTGCTTTTCCCCTCTACCATTTAAAAGTGTAAAAACCATTCTTACCTGAGAGCTAGACAAAAACAGGTGGTGTGCTGGGTTTGGCTGGTGTTCTAGCTCATCAACACCTAACCTAAAGCACAAATTATGGAGACACAGATCCCAAGGCAGGTTCTTGCTCTAGCATTTCCTAACTCTTGATCAACCCAGTTCTCTGACCTCTAAATCGCTCCTCCAAAAACCTCTGCAAAACAGAATATAGCGAACAAAACGGCAATAGAAAGTCCTTCTCTTTCAATAATTAAACATAATTGGTAAAACTTCCCAATCCCAGTGAATAGATATTAAACATGACCCAAGTGTATGCTCTCCAGAAGAGATTCATTTTAGATTTAAGTACATATAGGTTGAAAGTGAAGGGATAGAAAAATATATTCCATGCAAGTGATGAAAAAAGAGAATAGAGGTGGCTATACTTATATCAAGTAAAATAGAGTTTAAATCAGAAGTTATTTTAAAGGACAAAAAGAAGGACATTATATCATGAAGATATTGCAAATATAAATAAATAAATAAATAAATAAATAAATAAATAAAAATACACAAGATGAAAGCATCTAAATATATAAAGTAAATATTAACAGAACTAAAGGAAGAAATAAACAGCCATAGAAGGCTTCAGTACCCTACTTTCAGCAATAGATAGAACATCCAGACAGAAAACTGATACAGAATCAGAGGACCTGAACAAAACCATAGAGTAAATAGATCTAATGAACATACACAGAAAATTCCTCCCAACAGGAGCAGAAAAACATTCTTCTCAAGTGCACGCCAAAGAGTCTCCAGGAAAAATCAACTCTGGCTGCAAAACAATTTTTAATAAACTTAAGAAAACTGAAATCATACCACATTTCTTTTCCAATCATAAAGGTATAAAACTAGAAATCAATAAAGGAAAATTGGAAAATCTACAAATATGGGGAAATTTAAAAGTAAACCTGAACAACCAATAGGCCAAAAAAGAAATAAGAAAAAATCAAAAGATATCTTCAGAAATGAAAATGAAACACAACATATCAAAACGTATAAGATGCAGCAAAAGCAGTACTAAGAGGGAAGTTTATAGTAATAAACACCTACATTAAAAAAGAAAAAAAAGATCTCAAATAAACAACTTAACTTTACATCCCAAGGAACTTAAAGTCGAACTAAGCTCAACATTAGCAGAAGGAAGGAAAAATAAAAATGAGAGCATAAATAAACTAGAAAATATACAGTAGGAAAAAAAATCAACAAAACCAAGAGTTCTTTTTTGAAACACTAAACAAACTTGACAAACCCTTAGCTATGTTGAGCGACAAAGACGGGAAACTCAAAATAAGAATATCAGAAAAGAAAAAAAAGAGACATTAGGATGGATGCCAAAGAAATGAAAGGGATGAGCCACCTGGGTGGCTCAACAGTTGAGCATCTGCCTTTGGCTCAGGGCATGATCCCAGAGTCCTGGGATCGAGTCCCACATTGGTTGGGGTGTGGAGACCAAGTGCTGCACCAGGGCTGCAGCCAGGCAGATTTTTCCAAACCACCTTTGGGATCAGCCCCTCCCCAAATTGGGGTTCCTCCTGGGCTCCAAGATTCAGCCTTCTTGTTCCAACATTTCCCAGTACTCCCTGACCCAGGGCCCCCAAACCTGGGCTTTTATGGAGCCTCCAGGATTCAAATTCCCTCTGCAAACCTAAACTTCAGAATTTGGCCCTCTCTCTTATATTCTGGGTTCCCAGACCAAACCTTCTCCCTAAATCAGGGCTCTAGACTCAGCCCTCCAAACCTGAACTCTGGGAGGTAGGCCCCTTCAATCTAGGCTTCTCTCCAGAGACTTTAGGTCTTCTATGGGTGCCTGCTAAGTCCTCAAAAGTGGACTATACTCAGACTTGGCTCTCTGAATCCCCATGCTACTCTATCCTCAGGAATAAGGTGGGTCTTTGGGTAGCAAATCAAGGGGTCATTGTTTAAGGGGGCCCTAGAGTACTGAGTTTTGTCCAGTTTTGTCCACTCTGTTGAGTGTTTTCTCATTTCATTTTGGCCCCATTCTGCCCAGAGATGGGCAGAGGGGTAGGACTGGGCTCATCCCCCTTCCAGATTCTGCAATAATGCAGCATGAGGGAAAATATTGAAAAAAAAATTAAAGAAGAATTTATACCACACTTTTCAAACCTTTTTCAAAAATTGAAGAGGAGGGAATACTTCAAAACTGATTTTGAAAGTCCTGCATTTCTGATACCAAAACCAAACAAAGAAACCTAAAAGAAATGAAAACTACAGGCTATATTCTCTGATGAAGATAGATGCAAAGATCAAAGTACAAGTAAATGGATTCAATAGTACATTGAATGCATCATAAGTAGGATTTATTTCTGGGATTCACGGATGGTTCAAGTCAATAAATGTGATAGATCACATTAAAAGAATGAAGGATAAAAATCACAAGAGCTCCTCAATAGACGCAGAAGAAAACACTTAAAATATTCACACTCATTCAGATAAAAACTGTCAACAAACCAGGTTTTGAAGGAATGTACTTCACATAACAAAGATCACATATGATAAGCCCACAGCTAATATCATAGTCAAAAATGGAAAACTTGGGGCAGCCAGGGTGGCTCAGGGGTTTAGCGCCACCTTCAGCCCAGGGAGTGGTCCTGGAGACCTGGGATCGAGTCCTATGTCGGGCTCCCTGCATGAAACCTGCTTGTGTCTCTGCCTCTCTCTCTCTCTCTCTCTATGTATGTGTGTCTCTCATGAATATAGAAGTAAAATCTTAAAAAAAAAAAAAAAAAGGAAAACTTTGTCTCTAAGATCAGGAACAACATAAGGATGTCAACTCTCACCACTTTTATTCAACATAGTACTGGAAATCCTCTGCAAGAAAAAGTCCTAGGTAAGAAAAAGAAAATTCATTCAAATCAGAAAGGAAGAAGCAAAATTTATCTTTTTGCAGGTAACATGATCTTTTATGAAGAATATCCAAAAGACTCCACACATGAAAAGTTGTTAAAACAAATAAATGGATTCAGCAATGTTATGCAATGTGAAGCCAACATACAAAAAGCAGTTGAATTTTTATTTTTATTTTTTAAAGATTTTATCTATTAATTCATGAGAGACACACAGAGATAGAGAGAGGCAGAGACCTTGGCAGAGGGAGAAGCAGGCTCCATGCAGCGAGCCTGATGTGGGACTTGATCCCGGGTCTCCAGGATCAGGCCCTGGGCTGAAAGCGGCACTAAACTGCTGAGCCACCCCAGATGCCCGTAGTCGGATTTTTATACACTAACAACAGACCATCGGAAAGGGAAACGAAGAAACAATCTCATTTATGGTAGCATCAAAGAATAAAATGTAGAATAAACATAACAAAGGAGGTAAAGATTTCACTGAGAATTATAAAACATTTTCAAAATAAAGAAAACATTATAAATGGAAAGACATCCTATGTTCATGAAGTAAAAGACTTGATATTGTTAAAATGTCTATACTACCCAAAACAATGTACAGATTCAATGAATGCTATCTTTTTAAAAAGCCAATGACATTGTTTACAGTAATAGAAACACAATCCTAAAATTCACAAAGACACAGAATAGGCAAAGACATCATGACAAAGAAGAGCAAAGTTGGATGTATCAAATTTCCTGATTTCAAATATATTGCAAAGCTTTTTCATTCTCTTTTCTCAGAAAGAACGAGAGTGCATAAGTAGGGCGGGAGGTGGTGAAGGGCAGAAGGTGGGGGGAGTGAGAGAATGTTAAGCAGACTCCATACCAAACTTGGAGCCCAATGTGGGGCTGGATCTCACGACTCTGAGATCATGACCTGAGCTGAAATCAAGAGTCTGATGCTTAACTGACTGAGCCACCCAGGCACCCCTATTGCAAAGCTATTTTAAATATAATAGTACAATACTGGAAGAGAGACAAACACATGGATTGATTGAGCAGAATCGACAGCCTAGAAATAACCTCCTACATGTATGGTCCACTGACTTTTTAACAAAGGTGCCAGGAAGACAAAATGGGGAAAGGAAAGTTTCTTCAACAAATGGTGTTGGGAAAACTGGATATTCACAGGCAAAAAAATGAAATTAGACCTCTACCTTGTACCACACACAAAAATCAACTAGGGTTGGTGGAAGGGGAGAAGGGAGGGGGGTGGGAGTGAATGGGTGACGGGCACTGGGGGTTATTCTGTATGTTAGTAAATTGAACACCAATAAAAAATAAATTAAAAAAAATAATAGGTTTTCTGGGATAGTATCCTTTTTTTTACAGTGATGGTGACATAATTGTTTTCAGGGAAGGTGATCAATAAATGTGCGACTAATGCAGTTTAATCTTTAAAAAAAAAATAAACTCAAAAGGTATTAAAGACTTAAACACAGACCTGAAATTGTAAAACTCCTAGAAATAAACATAGGGGAAAAGCTTTTTGACATTGGTCTTGGCAATGATTTTTTTTTTTTTGAGTATTTTGGTGCACATAGACAACAATAGTGAAATTACCCAAATGAGACTACATCAAACCATAAATCCTTTGCATAGAAAAGGAAATAATCAAAAGGATAAAAAGGCAACATACAGAATGGAAGAAAATACTTGCAAAATATCTATCTAGTAAGAGGTTAATTTCCAAAGTATATAAGAAAAAAACAAGTCAATAGCAAAAAAACAAATAACATTTCTCCAAAGAAGATATACAAATAACCAACAGGTAGGTGAAAAGATGCTTGACATCACTGATTATCAGGAAAATGCAAATCAAGTCTATAATGGAATATCACCTCACAACTGTTAGGATGGCTATTATACCTTTTTAAAAGATACTGTTGGTGAAGATGTGAAGAAATTAGAACCCTTGTATATTGCTGGGAATGTAAAATTGTGCAGCAGCTGGGGAGAACAGTATGGAGGTTTCTCAAAAAACCCAAAGGAGAACTACGTATGATCCAGCAATCCTACTTATAGGTATATAACAAAAAGAATTGAAATCAGGATCTCAAAGAGATATCTGCACTCTCATGTTCACTACAGTATTATTCACAGTTGTCAAGTTACAGAAACAAATCAAATGTCTGTTGATAGATGAATGAATAAAGAATATATGGTATATGCATAGAATTGAGTATTACTCAGCTTCACAAAAGAAGGAAATCCTGCCATTTGTGACAACATGGATGAACCTGGAAGACATTACACTAAGTGAAATAAGCCATTCACAGAAGGACCAATACTTCATGACTTCATACCTTATATGAGGTATCTAGAATAGTCAAACTCCTAGACGCAGAATATACAATAGTTAGTGATTGCCAGAAGGTAGAGCATGACCCATGGGGAAAATAGGGAGTTGTTCATTGGGTATAAAATTTTGGTTTGATAGATAAATTCTAGAGATTTGTTGTACAATACAGTGCCTATATGTACTTTAAAATTTAAAAGGATGGATCTCATAAGTCTTCTTACTGCAAAAAATAAACAAAAAATCAAGGGTGGTGGAGGAAGCTATGCACGTGTGGACAAAGAGGGTAGATGGGAAATCTCTGTCATCTCAATTTTGCTATGAACCTAAAACTGTTCTAAAAAATTGTCTTAAGAAAAGTAAACACAACAAAAGGACACAAGGAAGCTTTAGAAGTGTTGGGTATGTCTATTCTCTTGATTGTGGTAATGGCATCATGTGTGCTAGTACATGTCAAACTCATAAAATTGTACTCATTGAATATATGCAGAGCTTGCATATCAGTTATACCTCAATAAAGCTGTGTTTTAAAAATTTCAACTGGAAAAATAATATACTGCCAATAAAGTTATGGAAAATATTCAGTTGCACTAAAAATCAGAGAAATACATATTAAAATGTTTATCTATTAAATTAGGAAATATGTTTTTTTAGAATTAAGTTCCAAATGTTTATAGTAAGAGCATTACCATGCACAATTGATGGGAACATGAATCAGAATTTTAGTTCTGGAGAAGTTTGAGAATATACATAGAGATACTTTCACATTTTTGACTCTGATTCTTCAGTCTCATTTCTCAGGATAAACATTAATAAAATAGTCATGCAGCAAAAATAATTGTATACAGTATGCTCAATTTAAATACTCAATGAATGTTAACTATTAAAATGAATTATGGCATATATATATAGAATAAAATATACTGCATTTTAAAAAGTGTTATTAAATGCTATAATTTAAAAAAGTATTAGCTATTTCATTCTACTCCTTTTTAAAAAAGACTTGTTATTTATTTTTAGAGAGAGAGAGAGTGGGGAGGGGCAGCAGGACAGAATCTTCAAGCCAACTCCCCATTGAGCATGGAGCCTGACGTGGGGCTTGAACTCATGACCCATGAGATCATGACCTGAGCCAAAATTATGAGCTGGACGCTTAACTGACTGAGCCATGCAGGTGCTCCTCATTATATTCCTTTTTATTATTATTGTCTTCACTCAGTAATATGTTTATAAGATCCCTGAGTGTGACTGTGTGAATATTAAATCTGTTCCATCTTATTGTTACACAGTGTTCCATAAGGGTGCATTTTCCATTTTTATACCTATTCTCTCTCCCAATGGTGGATTCCAGATAGCCTCTAACTACCTGCTAAATTGAATAATCCTGCAATGACAATCCTTTTATAAATTCCCCCTTATGGAATTTTTTAAGGCTTTAAGATATATAGAACTAGGAGAAGAGCTGATGTGATAAGGTATGCATATACTTAATATGACTAGACATTGCCAAGTTGCGATATTATTCTTTCTACGGTAAGAAGGTCCCTATATCCATACTTCCTTTCCACTTTCTGCATTATTCAGAGAACTTATTTTTGCAAGTCTGAGACTTAAAATGTTATTTCATTGTTCTTTCAATTTGCATTTCAATGATTAATAATGAGTTTGAACCTCTTTTTCTGTGTTGTCAGCCTTTGGATTTCCTCTTTCGAATTGCTTCTTCATATCCTTTTTCTTTTCTTTTTTTTTTTTTTTGAGTGATTCTGTGATTTTGTTGATTTAGATAAGTTTGCAATACATTTTAGATACTATTCCCTTATATGTTTAGAATTTAAGAGTGTCTTCCTCCATTCTTTCTTCTTGTGACTTTTTTCATCATATTTATCTTACAGAATTCCTGATTTTTTGTGTAATCAAGAAGTCATTTTTTATAGTTTGTTTTTGAACTTTTATTTAAAAATTCTTTCAATCCCTAACTCTACATTTTATACTAATGTTATTATATCTTTCAGTGTAGATTATAAATCCATATGGATTTCATCTTTTTATGTTGTTAGGTAGAGATCTTGCTTTACTGTTCTCCATATAATAAGCCAGTCTTTTAGCACCATCGTTGGTAGGCAGCCTTTCAAATGGCTTCTCATGCTTCTTGGTACTCATATGTTTGTGTAGTCTCCTTCAATGAAGAGTGTGCTGTGCTTAGCGACTTGCTTCCAATCAACAGAATACAGCCAGTGATGATGGGATGTTGCTTCCAAGGTTAGGTTACAAAAAGACTGTGACTTCTGTCTTTTTTGCCCTCTCATTTTTCTTCTCTCACTTTGGGGCAACAAGCTGCCATGTTGTGAGCTACCCTATAGAGAAAGCTACATGACAAGGGACTGACATCTCTAGTCAACAGGGAATAGAACTTGAACATTGTCAACAGCCACAAAAATGAGCTTGAAGTAGATCTGAAGCCTGCCAATGGCCAAATGAATGAGTGTGGGAGCAGAACGATCCCCAGTAGAGTCTTAAGATGACTAGAGCCCTGGCCAGTACCTTACTTGCAGCCTTGTGAGAGACTCTGACTGAAACGATGCAGCTAAACTTGGTTCCTGACACTTAGAAACTGAGACAATAAATGTTTATTATTTTAAGCCACCAATGTTAGAGCAATTTGTTATGTAACAGTAGACTTTAATATACCATTGACTAAATCTAATCTGTCCCTAGTTGAATAGAGTTTAAACTTATGGTTGATTAGTTAATTTCACTCCATTTTTATTACTATAGCTTTGCCATATGCCCATATTTAATAGAGTGGATTCTTCTGCTTTACCTTCTTTTTCTTTAAATAATTAAGAAATATTTTAAATGGAATAAAAATGAAAACAATAACATCCAAATTTATGAACTGCAGCTTGTGTCTCCTTATAGTGTAGTCTATATTTTTAAATATTTATGTTAGGAAACAAGAAAGATCTCAGGCCAGTGATCAATTATTCCACCTTGTAAAGGTAGAAAAAGAGGGGGAAATTAAACCTAATTCATGTAGAAAGACATAATAAAGATAATTGCATAAATTAGTAGAACAGAAAATAGATGTCTAATAGACAATAATCAATAAAAGCAATATCTGTTTCTCTGAAAATACCAATAAAATTGGTAAAATTCTAAACTGGTATAAGCAAACATTTTCTATCAAGGGCCAAATGTTAAATATCTTAAGATTTACTGGCAATTAAGTCTCTGTTACAAATGTTCATCTCTGCTGACTCCTCATAAAAGCAAATATAGACTATATGTAAATGAATGTGCACAGGTGAATTCCAATAAAACTGTTCATTGACAGTGAAATTTGAGTATCATATAATTTTGCAATATCATGGAACGGATTATAACTTTTTTTTTCAAATATTTAGAATTGTAAAAGCCATTCTTAGCTCATGGGTTATACAAAAGCAATAATGGGACAAATTTGTCTGCAGATTATAGCTCACCATTCATTGCATAAAAAGATTGATCACAGTAAAAAAAGAAGGTCGTATTATTGGTACCAAGAAGGAAAGAGAGAATGCTAATAAACACAGGCCTTAAAAACTTAAAAGAGCAATCAGTATGTACTACTGAAAACTTTATTTAATAAACTTGATGACTCAAGTAATAATTTTTGAAAGATAAAAATTACAAAACTGACAGAAGAACTAAAAAAAATTTAATATCTCTAGTGTACCAAGCATATTTTATTGATAATTAAAAACTTCCCTGTAAACAAATCTCAGGCTGAGAGGATTTTACTGGTGAATTCTTAAAGAAAAAAATTAGAAAGAAATAATACCAATCCTACATAAATTATTTCAGGAAATAGAAAAGTATATTATGAAAACTGCATCATGTCGATATCAAAACTAGACAAAGTTACTTCAAGAAAAAAATTATAAATCAATGTCCTACGTGAACATAGATACAAATATTGTAACAAAATAATTGCAAAATTTAAACTGGCAACATATAAAAAGAATAATACATTTAAAAAGGCATTTGACAAAATAGTATCTATTCAATATACAAATTTTTGGTAAGTTGGGATTCAAAAGAGGTTTCTTTAACCTGATAAAGGACATTGCTGGACATGGCATCATGGTATCTGTAGCTGGCATCATGCTTAATGATAAAGTTGTTTTCTCCCTAAGTTGAGAGTTAGGCCAGAATGTTAGCCTCTCTATTGGAGGTCCTAGAAATTTTAATAAGTCAAAAATAAATAAAACACTTATAGATTGAAAAAGAAGAAATAAAAGACTGAGGTGCAAGTCAAGTTTGACAGGTTTATTTTCAAAATTTATATGGAAATTAAATGTCCTAGAATAGACAAAACAATTTATAAAGAAAAACAAAGTTGGAGGACTCATATAATGTTCCTGGTGACCAACTGCAGTGCAAGTGTGTGAGTGGGTGGGGAGTTGTCCCTCACATAACCAGGCAATTTTGTAGACTCTACCTGTGTGTCCTACAGTTCAACTCAATTCTGACATGATTTTCCCAAAGATAGCATCAGATTCTACAGGTTAAGGGCTTAGTTCTACAAGACTGCACCCACCGTGTCCCACTTTATGTGTCTATCACAAGTTCAAGTTGCCTGGGCTTCTGAACAGGTTGGAAGTTCCAAGGGCCTCCTTTTTGGGTTTAATTAATTTGCTAGAGTGGTCACAGAACTAAAAAAAAAATCTTACTTATTAGATCACTGATTTGTTATGAAAGGATATAACTGAAATAGCCAAACGGGAGAGATGCATAAGGCAAGGTCTGAGAAAAGGTCCTGGAACTTCCATGCCACCAAGTGTGCACCATTTTCCCCAAGTTTCTGCATGTTCTCTGAACTCTGTCTTTTGGGTCTTTATGGAGGCTTCGTGACATAGTCATGATTGATTAAATTATTGGTTATTGGTGATTTAACTCAGTCTGTAGCCCCTCTCCCCTCCCAAAAAGTGGTGACGGGATGAGACTGAAAGTCTAATGGCAAACAGCAGTCCCCGTCTTGAAGAAATTTCCGAAAGACACCTCATTAACATACACTCAGTTGGTTGAAAGGAGCTTGTTATGACTAATAAGACGCACATTTCACTTTTATGGCTATGAAGTGATTTCAGGAACTGAGAACAGGAGACCAACCATTACAACAAAAGATGCTCCCTGTCACTCAAATGGCTGAGGAATTTTCAAGGGTTTAAGAGCTCTGTGTCAGAAATGGAGAGGAATGTGAAATATATATTTCTTGTTATAAATCACAATCTTATAACACATAATACCTGACTTCAAGACTTATATTAATGCTACAATAATCAAAGTAAGTGTGGCATTTGTGAAAGGATAAATTTAGATGAACTGAACAGAACAGGGAGTTCAAAGACAGATCTACTCATATATATAGTAAACTGATTTTTGAGAAAAGTCCTAAGGCAATTCAATGAGGGAAAGGGAGTTCTTTTTAAAAAGTAATCCTGGGGGTGGCTGGGTGGCTCAGTTAATTAAGCATCTGACTTTTGGTTTTGGCTCAGGTCACAATCTCAGGGTCCTGAGATCAAGCCCCATGTTGGGGCTTGATTCTCTCTCTCTCTCTGCACCCCCCCCCCACTCGCTCACGTACACACTCTCTCTCTGGAATAAATAAATAAATCTCTTTAAAAAAGTAATTCTGGGGCAGCCTGGTTGGCTCAGCGGTTTAGCACTGCCTTCAGCCTAGGGCATGATCCTGGAGACCTAGGATTGAGTCCCGCTTCGGGCTCCCTGCATGGGGCCTGTTTCTCCCTCTGCCTGTGTCTCTGCCTCTCATTCTCTCTCTCTCTCTCTCTCTCTGTGTCTCTCATGAATAAATAAATAAAATCTTAAAAAAAAAAAGTAGTTCTGGAACATTTGGATATCTTTATGGAAAAACGAAACAAAACAATAAATCCTTACTCCTTACCTCATCCCATTCACAAAAATTAATTTGAATAGGAGCACAGGCCTAAATGTAAGTTAAAAGTATAACCATTTACATTAGGATAATGTGAATTTAAACCACAATGAAATACCATTGTTGGGGAGGAAAATTTTATCTATACCTTTCTTAATTCTTTGTCTTGTCTAATAATCAGATTAACACAGGACAGGGGAAAAATTTAATTACAAATGTGCAGGGGTCCCCTCAGAATATGAGACCCACATGCTGTCCGGTAATTGAAGGTTCTATGTCATTCTGAGCTAAGAAGGGGGTGGGACTTCAAAGGGAAGGAAAACAATTCATAGGAAGTTGGGAAGAGCAAATGTTTGGTAAGCAAATGTTTATAGTGTCATGCTGAGACAATAGGCACAGTGAGGAATTTGATTTCTAGGACTTGCTGAGCTATTCCTTCTCCCCTCAAGAGCTTATGACACCTAGCCCATGTTCTTTGTAGTTATCTCTGGTGATGGTTCTCTTCTTGGATCAGGTTCCCTATCTAACTTCTTTTAGGCAGTTAAGGAAGAGGTAAAAGTTCTCCTTGAGTCTGTTGCGTCTTGGTTGCCTTCAGCTCACAATATTCCACCTGCCAAAGTGGCACATTTTAAGGATACTTGTTCTGAACTCCTTCACCATTTTTACTCCTTTCACCATTTTTACATAATATCAGAGCTATAATTCAAAATTCAAATAATAGTAAAGTTGGTTAGGAAATGGACAAATTGGAACTCTTGTACACTTCTGATGGGAAAGGGAAATGGCACAAGCACTATTTGATAACTATTTGATAGTTTCCTTATAAAACGAAATATGTACATATCATGCCATCCTACAATTCCACAATAAAGCATATAACCACACAAAGACTTGTACACCACTGTTTATAGCAGCTTTATTCAAAATATTCCTCCAAATGGGGAATACTCATATGTCTATCACCATGTAAATGGGTAATTAAAATGATAGTACATATAAGCAGTGGGATACTAATCATCGATAAAAATGTATTAGGCTACTGATAGGGGCAATAACATGCATGGATCTCAAAAATATTATGTTCGGTAAAGAACTCAGAGAAAATGTACATTACATAATTTCATTTACATGAGATTCTAGAAAATGTGAACTGATTTACAATGACAGTAAGCAGATCATTGTTTTTCTGGAGTCCTGAGATGATGAAGGGAATTGATTGGAAATAAACATAAGGAGATTCTTTTAAGAAAAGGAAGTATTCTGTGTCTTGATTGTGGCAATGGTTTTATGAGTGTATATAACTTTCAAAATGCATTGAATTGCACTCTTTCAATGGGTTCAGATTATTGTATAAAAATTACACAGCAATAAGCTTAATTGAAAATAATGTCTGGGAAAAAATTTGAATGTCGAACAATAGAGGAACTTAAGTATGTTGTGGTATATTCAACACATGTTGGATTGTTATTTGGCTTTTGGAGTTATGTCTAGGAAAAATTTATTCCACCATAAAATTAAACAAAAATATGTAGATGAAGTCAACAGAATATAAAAAGGAAAAGTTACTAAACTCTTAAAGAAAAGATCCAGAAGGATATAATAATGATAAATGTAAAAATCTGAGGGACCATTAGAAAAAATGGTTGTATTGGAAAAATCATTTAATGGTATACTCTTTTTTTTTTTTTTAAGATTTTATTTATTAATGAGAGACACACAGAGAGAGGCAGAGACACAGGCAGGGGGAGAAGCAGGCTCCCTGCAGGGAGCCCAACATGGGACTCGATCCCAGGAACCCGGTATCATGACCTGAACCAAAGGCAGATGCTCAACCACTGAGCCACCCAGGTGCCCTGATGGCATATTCTTAACAAGTGAGTAAACAGGTAACACTTAAATATATATGATATTTCCACACATATTATTTTCCTTATTTATTGCAATTCTGAGAAACTGATGCACTTTTGCTTTTTGCAGGTGAAGCATGAAAAACTAGATTTAGTAACTTTTCTCTGAATTGCTGCTGCTTTTATATATTTCCAGTTGGAGAGTCAATTGTTAAAATTGTTTTGGAAAGTTGTTTTTAAAGAACTACATATTGAAACAAAATAATACACCTACTCATTTATTTAGTAATGTCACCTTCCATAAATTTCTATAAATATAAATGTTTTGAGGATAACTATCCATGGATATTTATTTCAGCATTGCTTATAATGGTAAAATAACTACAGTCGACCCGAACGTTCAAAAGGAAATGTTGGCATAGTGCAAACATATCTTCAACTACACTTAAATAAATGTGGTGCACTCATACTATGAAACATGATATTGTTATTAAGATATGAGTTCTATAGATGTATGTGCATACAAACGATATAGAATCTGCAAATAATGAGGATTTACTAGGGATAGTCGATATAGAATCTGCAAATAATGAGGATTTACTAGGGATAGTCTATTTACAGACCATCCGTATTTGCAAATCCTATTTTCTAAAATTTGTTTCTAACAGATCAATACTCATGACAGTCTCACAGTCATTTGTGGACACGAGCATGTGCAGAATGGCAGAAAATTTGAATTGCCCCATGCACACTTTCCTAGCTGAGATTGAATACAAAGATAATTCTGCTTTCTTGTTTAAGCTTTCATACTGTAAACAAGTGTCGTTTTGTGTGGTCTATTTAATGCCACGTGTTTTGCATTTTGGTGCTGTATGTTGGTGATTTTGCTCTTTCCGATTGCCCTCAAATATAGTGTAGAAATGCTGTGTCACGTTCTCAGGTGCAAGAAGGTTGAGATGTATCTTATAGAAGAGGTATATGTGTTCAATAGGCTTCTTTCAGGCATGAGTTATAGTGCTGTTGTCTGTGAGTTCAATGTTAATTAATCACCAATATATATTAAATAAGGTGACTTTAAACAGAAACACATAAAACAAGGTTATATATTGATTGTTTGATGAAAATTTTGTGGCTAGAGGCTTTCAGGAACATAACCCTGTGTTTCACCTGGAACAATGATTCAGTATTTGCTAATGCAGTGCTCAGGGTGACTTTATAGAATGTAACTGCCATGAATAATGAGAATGCATTGAAATATACATGCATATATTTCAAATATACGTATATCTGAAAGGTTGCCTAAAATGTATTTGTGAGAAAAGCAAATACAATCAATCCTTCTTTTATTTCCAGTAGAAATACACAATTTCTATCAATGTTGTTTATATATTTGTATGTATTTGTAAAACCACAAAGAAGAGCATGGACAGATATGCACAAAGATATTAATGTCTCTGAGCAATGAGAATGGAGTAAGTGAGGGGAGATTAACTCTTAAGAAATTTATACCTTTTTGTAAATTTTTTCATCACATATTTTGCTGCAAAATAGAAGCAGAAAATGAAAAAGAAACAAGTTGCCCAAGGTCTGAGCATTAATACCTAAAAGCAATATGGCTTTTTTTTTTGTAATTAATTTTTGATTCCTCATCCAGGGTTCTGTTGACTATATCGTGTTGTCATTAATGTTAATATGTGTGTGGATTGTACTGATATCTAAATAATTAACAAAAGATAGTATTATGTTCTGATGTTCATAAGACCATCTGTAGATATGCCTATAAAAGGGAATATTGTGAGTTTTAAGCAGAGTTACATAGTCATTCATTTATTTTTCCTCTTTAGAGTTAAATGTGAAATAATAGTAACAATTTACCAGGGAAAATCTGAGAAGGGTAATGTGTCATCATTATATAGATTTTGAAAAATTTCTTGTGCCTATGTATAATACCCTGGACTAATCAGTATAATAATTTATAATGACTACTTATTGAGTACTTGTTGAGTACTTATTAAGTGAGCTACTTGACATATATAATTCCCTAATACTTCAGATGCTAATTTAAGCTTCATTTCTCTTGAATTTTTTTCTTTATCTTTTAATGAAGGAGGTCTGCTCCTATCTAGTGCCTCAGAGGAGATATGAAGAGGGCCAGAAGGTGGAAACTGTCTGTATACCTTTCTGATTTTTATGTTCCATTAAGTCAAAGCCTTAAGGAAGATTTAGATACTTTTTGGACTAAGTCAGGAGGCTTGTGGTGGGCCATATCAGATACTGTTTAATTCTCAATATTTCTTATTTTCTCCCACAATAATAGTTCCACTTCTAGTTCTAGATTTTCTGCCCAGAAAGATTAATTCATTTTCTAGCCTTCTTTGCCAATCAGGTGTGGACATGGGAATATATTTTGTCTAAGGTAATGTAAGCAGAGTGTCATATACCAGACTTGGATACTTTACTTCAAAGTAGGTCTTTGTGTACCATTGACCTCTGTTTACTTTGTCTCTTCCATCTTCCTGATGCTTGGAATGTAGCCATGATGACTGAAACCAGTGCAGCCATTGGAGACTATGAGTTAATCTTGGTGATGGTGGCCATGGGTGGCAGGACAACATGGAAGAAGATGTGGTGTCACAAATCCACCCTTATCATCCCTGGACATCCCACTTCTGACTTTTGCATGAGAGAAATTATATTTATATTTTATTTAACTACTGTCATTTTGGGTTTCCATTACCCACATCTTAGCCTATTCCTAATTAATATGTGGGGGTATCCGGGAGGGGAAACATTTGAGAACCATTAGAGAGATCAGGCCCTTCTCACACAGACAGCAGAGATACTCTCTACAACTAAGAAGCGAAGAAGGAGCAGAAGGAACCTGTTCTTTTTCTAAGCCAGCAAGGAATGACTGCTTGGAATTCTTGGAGGATGGAACCTGGGCAGCCTCAACATAGATGCTTTATGATTGACAAGGGATAAAGATACACTATCAATTTGTATGCCTTACATATGACATAGTTCTGGGAGCAGTTGGTCAAATATTTTTAAAAATTCAAATCATAGTGTGTGTTGAGTAATTTTTTTCTCTTTTAACAGAATGACATCCTCCTACTGTCACCAACCTGCTTAGGTTTTGCATAAATTATTTCATCTAATATTTATAAGGCCCCTGTGAGATAGGAACTGTTATTGATAAAAAATAATATTGATAAAGAAACTTGATGGTTAAAGAGTTTAAGTAACTTGCCCAAGGTCACATAGCTAGAAAAATCATAAGCAAGCTAACTTTCAAACACATGCTTGCCTCTTTCCAAGCATCCGCTGTTACTGAAAACATGTGGAAGCAGGAATAAAAAACAATATTACTTTCTACCTGTTAGAAATCATTAAAGGAAAATCCTAGCAAAATTATAAATAATTGAATCTTGAATACGTGATTGTAAAATAATATAACATGTCACTCTATATTATATCTATATTATCTATTTACATATAAATATGTCAATCACATATGTTGAGAAATTCTAAGGAAGAAAAAGTATTTTAGTATTTTACATACATTTTAGCAATTTGAAGCAAAATTCTTGTTTACCAGATCTAGTGGTCTTTAGTACCCAGGGGAAATAACACTACATATAGTATTTAGACAGACACCTGGGTAGGAATACATTCCACAGAGTAACAATATTTACAAAGAATAAATGCCTGACATTTTAATTTTTCTAAATTAAAAAAAAAATCTGAATTGATCCCTCTTTTTCAGTGTTAGCAGAAAATGAAGTCTCAGTCATGGTTACTGGCAGTTACTGTTCATTTTCCAGGATTATTCAAGTTTTGAGAGATTTATATCATCCATAAAGTTTGGGAAAATATTTTTAGTTTTCTGTATATCCTAATTGACACCGTAATCCTCATTGTTTACACTGATGTGGTCCATTCTAGGAAAGTAATTCTACTCCAAATAGGCACAGTTATTTCCTATTCCCTGCCCGCCTAGTGTAGATACCCCAGTGTATGATTTGAGTGCAAAACATATTCGTCCTAGATCTTGTTATATAGCAGCAGTCTTAATCCTATCCCCTAATTATGACCAGGGTCAACTGGTCCTATTAGTATGAAAACTCCTTTCTTTGACTACTCATCTACTAGAATAGGATCCCAAACTGGCTGCAGCCATGGCTTTATTTTTATTTTTTAGCTGCACTCCTAATGTATTCTCTGGTAGAAGCATCATTGCTTTGGAAACCGAGACTTCTAGCTTTAAAAAGCCCAAATTTGAATAATATAACTAATATAACAGTGTATATCAACTATACTTAAATAATACCTTAAAAAAAAGCCCAAATTTGAGACAACAGGAAGCATCAATTCCAAATAGGTTGTTGGGATTGAAGATGAGTAGGGTCATTCCTAATTATGCATCTTGGTTCACGGACTCATGCATTCTATCTAGTGGGAATACCATACCACCCAGTGGCCACTGGGTTATGGGTCCCAAAGGGTTTGTGTCATTGCAAGCTGTTATGATCAAGCTGATGTCTCACCTACAACTCAAAAAGTCCATTTCATCACTCTTTCTGGTTGGCCACCTAATGGTATCTGGCATGTGGTCCCTCTTGATGTCATTTCACATGACCCAGTTATTTCCAATATTCCCATCTTGCTCCTTCAGATTACTGACCAACCAATCAAGTAAAGAGGCACTGCCCATGAATCTATGGAAGTCCTTACCATGGGACAATTTTTCTCTTTACAAAAAGTAACTGAGGAGGTACACAGTCTGAAGCTCTGTTCCTTGGGAGATTTTTTTCATTTGTCTCTCAGGTTTACCCCTTACTGGGGCTACAGCAGTACCAGGTTATAGCTTAGATTTAAATGTGAAGAAATTCATTCCATGAATTTAGCTTGAGTTAATCCTCCCCTGATAGATGATTTTAGGTAATCTTTTATGAGGCCAGAGATATGAGCTGAGAGAGAGACAAAAATGTAAAAGTGATAGGTGACATGGAGGTCTAGGTCACTTATTTGTGCAGCTAACTTGTGCCCTCTTGACTTGTTCAAGTACAGTCCTAGCTAGGTGTACTATTTCTGTTTGAGAATGGATTTCTACTGGGCTCATCCTAAGGTATTACCTAGTGAATTGGGAGCACTCAGGCTGTCATAGACTCCAGTCTGAAAGTTTCATCAGCTACAGAGCATGCCCATTCTGTCTTCACATTCAGAAATGGTAAAGCAATTTCTGTGTAAAACAGACATGGGTCAGGATCTGTTTGTTACATAATTCTTGTATATCCTTACTCTCACAGTTGGTCACAATGGAGCTTTGGATCTGAATATCCATCAACCTTCTATAGGCAGGCTCTATAAGAAATTGGGTATTTTTTATTCAGTTGTATTTACTGAATAAAGAAAAGGAGGACCCTTTGGGAAAAGGTTGGGTCCTCTTTGAGATTACAGGATGGCTGCTATGGCTTCAGGCCTTAGATACAGATGTGACAATGTCAGTGTATATGTGTTCATTTTTATCAGTGAAGAAACTTTCCTCAGATGTCCTCAGCAGCCTTGCCCTTGTGTTACATTGGCCAAAATTGTGTCAAATGCCCTTACTAAAATGAGGCATTGAAAGAGGAATGGTGGTTTCATAATTGGCTAAGTCCAATAAAGACTTAACCTTGGAATTGGGGGATAGGACCACTTTCTCCAGAGTTTTGAAGGATGAAAAGGGAGGAAGGAAGGAAGAAAGGAAGAAAAGAAAAGAAAAGAAAAAGAAAAGAAAGAAGAAACAAATATAGTCATCTAGCTATATTCAATATTTCAAATAATATTCTCAATATTATCCTTAAAACAGTATGACATATGACCAGCTGGTTTTTCTATCAACATATGACCTGGGATAAAGCTATGAGAATTTTCTACCCTTTTATATCAACATATGACATATGCTAGAATGCAGAATAATGGGAATTTCTATGAAAAGAAAGAAAACAAAAATAACCCAAAAGATATTTAATGTTTGCTAATATGAAAACAAAATAACATGATCATCTTTTTAAACATTTGATGGGAGGTTCAGTGCAGTCAGCTTTTCTTACCCTTTTGCCACCAAGTGAGGCAATCCAGTTATGAAAGTTAATTTATCTGAGTGGGGCTGCTAGCCTTATTTGACGGCAAACCAACAAAAATGGATTGAAAATTGCTCGGCGCACACTATCATTAACATCCTCTCCACATACGCACGTGCACGCCCTCTGTTGTGGGAAAGTAACTTTTCTAAATGAGACTTGGCTGACCTGAGCGTGGGTTACTTTCACATGCACTTAGGAGATAAGCTAGAAGGACATGGTAATAAAATGGCTCAGCATCCTTCATGTTGACTGGACGGTGGACCAAGTTGCTTTCAGCCTCCTTAAGGTGGAGAGGTTTCTAGGGCTGTTATTATCATATTATTTTGCTTAAATCAGGGACTAAGTGCATGAATTTGTCAGACAAAAGACTGCCACAAGAGATTAAGGAATATTATATTTTTGAAATAGTAAGTTGTGCCTTTCTGAATAGCACAGAGTCTGATGACTAGGGCTTTGTAAACATTTTATAAAGACGTAAGTAAACCATTTCTTACTTCAAATTGCAACCATTTTGAAAAACCTGAAAGCTGTTTCAGAAAGGAAATGCCAAATTTACTGCAAGTCGGTACAAAAGGAAACACTTGTCTGTTGAATATGTTTTACAGAACTGTCTAGTTAGTAGTCTTTTCAGGTATAAAATAATAGCTTGATGTTTTTGTACATTTTATTTTGATGGCTGGCTTATCTGTGGAGCTAATAGAAAATCAAATAAGGCTTTGTGAAACCTAAGGGTTTTCAAACATTATTCTACTCGATGACTAGGGGAAAAAAAACCCCAGCAAAGTGACTAGAGAGTTGGGGATAAGAGTTAGCTATTTTCCTCTAGCTAGAGAATTTAAAAAATAACCTATGAGTCCACGTTTTCATAAATTTCATTTGCATTGTACAAAAGTAATATATTACTATTAGGCAGGCAAGGAAAGTATTACATATATCACATGTGGATCAAAGATTCTGCTTTTTCTCTTATATAAATACATAGCTTGAATAAAATCTGGTAACACGTTAAACATTGGCCCCCAAGTATATGCATTACTGCTGTCCTACATAAAAAAAAATGAGATCTTCTTAGGTTTGTTCCATGAATCTTTGTTCAGATTATTATTTGTAGATTATTTGCTGAAATGAAACTGGATGACTGTTCAGAATTCATTCTACTTTTTTTTTTTTCATGACGTGTGGAACATATGGCCGCTGGGGCTTGAGAGGGCAGGATCCTTTGCTCTGATTCCATATTGTAATACCTTTTTTATGGGAATCCTGCTAGATTAAAGAGGTTTAAAACTGATTCGTTCTTTTTTTTTTTTTTTTAAGATTTTATTTATTTATTTATTCATGAAAGACTGAGAGACAGAGAGAGCCAGAAACAAAGGCAGAGGGAGAAGCAGGCTCCATGCACCGGGAGCCCGATGTGGGATTCGATCCCGGGTCTCCAGGATCGCGCCCTGGGCCAAAGGCAGGCGCTAAACCGCTGCGCCACCCAGGGATCCCTAAAACTGATTCGTTCTTACAGATAATGTTCAACTAAGTTTCTGTAATACCCTATTTTTTTTCCCTCTCTGTGAGAAGAAAAGGAAAGACGGTGAGAAGATGATAAGCAAATTGGTTATCTTGAAAAATAAATTATCTTCATGCACCTGTGATTTGGGTGGAGGCCAATTCAGTACCAATGAACATCCATTGCCATGAGTGTTCTGAGATAGAAAAATAGGAAAATTTAGTATATGGTTACCTTATGCATCATTACTGTGGTGCATCAACATTAAAATCAAAGTGAGATGGAGGGTCTTGACGGGGTTCACCTCTAAGACAAGAGGGTGAAACAGTAAAGACCCAAAAGATTAATTAAGGGAACGCTGGCCTTTTTTTCAGTCTCTGGTAAACTTTCCTCATTCTCTCACCTTTGTCCTCTCCTGTTTCTACTCTGCACTCTGCTGAAGTAAAGCCATTCATCATTTCTTGTATGTCTACTTCCCAAATCTAGTCATAGGTGACCAAGATATTCTCTTTTTGTGAACAGCAGCTCTATTAGTCTAGAAGGCAGATGGGCAGCTCAGTTTGAACAAAATGTCAAGCTAACTGTGGAGCTTGACCCTATCACCTTTGAGCATGACTAGTGTTAGACACAGCTGCTACAGTTATTCTTCTGCAATTAAACCAGGATCTCTTCTGGATCTCATTTTTTGCAGTCAAATCTAAAGCTAAAAAAGGACAATGGTAGAAAAGTTACTTTGACTTAAAGTCAACCTGGCATAAAGCTATATTGATTCTCTCTATGCTTTACATTTACCTGTGAATACCTTCCTAGTGCATCTCCTTAAATTCCATGTCCCGACAACTATCTTTTTTTTTTTTTTTTTGCCACTAATTAACCTCTTCTCCAATTTCTACATTTGTGCCAACTACACTATTTTCCTTCCCATTTCCTAAATGAGCTATTTTGGTGTTATTCCTTATTCTCTTACATATTTTCCAAAAACGTGGACAAACATCCTATACATGAATTCTTGGATTTATACCTTCCTCCTCATCCTCACTGTTAGCACTGAGATATGGGCTTCCAACTCATAGGTACCAAACCCTTCCGTGTGGCCTTTATCTCTGGCTCCTTTTTGATTGATGACATTTACTCATAGAAGAGGTGCAATGTCTAATATTTGACGAAGTCAAAAGCTCGGGAAGTGAGGGATACCCTGTGGGGTTCTTGTCTGGTTTTATGAGAGACTACATGATGACAATGGGCAAGTTAGGTTACATGACATGCCTCAGTTTTTTGTCTGTTACCTGAAATTAATGACCTACCTCTGAGTGCTGCTATAAGGATTTTAAGGAGTCTTATTCAAAGTACTTCTCATATGAGAAACACTCCATGTATTTGCTATTTTTGCTGTTGTGTGTTATCAAAAAGAATCCACTTTCATGCCTACTGATTGAAAGTTTAGCAATTTTCTGCCAAGTATTGGAGACATACAAATAGCTTTGTCTGGTTGTACAGAGCTTCTTTATATCATCCTTCCTTACCTAATTATCCTTAATCTTTCCCCTTAGCTACAGATAAACATTCAGCTGCAGTCTCTATCCTTCCCTGGAAACCCAATATCCAATTCCAATTTTGTGAATGTTATTCATTGTTTAGAAATCCAACCCCCTCCTTTAATAACTGGGTTTTGCCTCAACTATGTCACACAATATTCTTGGATGAACTGCCCCACAGTGGTTTTATATCATTCCACAACTTAAAAAAAAAATAGGTATACAACTTGTACTCTAATCCCTTCTGCTGATTTAGATATTTGTGATGGCATTACTCCCTACTCCCTACTGCTAGCATTTATGCAGATTTTCTCAAATAGGCTATAAGTTCCCTGAGTGTAGGAGCCATGACTTCTGCCTTCTTATAATTCCACCATGCCTGGAATAGTGAAGTAGATAGTAAGAGATTAATAAAAACTGTCTAATTTAATTGACTAATAGTTTGGAAGCTTTCTATCTAGACTCTTTTGTATACAAATTCTTGGAAGAAGTCAAAGACAAAGGGAAAATGAGATTTCAATTCACTTCATCTTGGGTTTTCACAGCTTAAAATAGTTAATTAAAAATAAAATTCTGGGCAGCCCAGGGCGCTCAGCGGTTTAGCGCCGCCTTCGGCCCAGGGTGGGATCCTGGAGACCTGGGATTGAGTCCTGCGTTGAGATCCCTGCATGGAGCCTGCTTCTACCTCTGCCTGTGTCTCTGCCTCTCTGTCTCCCTGTGTCTCTCATGAATAAATAAATTTTTAAAAATCTTAAAAAAATAAAATAAAATTCCTGGGGTGCCTGGATGGCTCAGTTGGTTAAGCGTCTGACTCTTGGATTCAGCTCAGGTCATGGTCTCAGGGTCATGAAATGGAGCCTTGTGCCAGGCACCATGCTCAGCATGGAATCTGCTTAAGATTCTCTCTCCCTCTCCCACTGCTCCTTCCCACCCCCTTGCTCACTCATGCTATCCCCCTCTCTCTCTCTCTCAAAATAAATAAGTACATAAAATAAAATAGATAATTTTCTTTTTCTCCCCCACAGTCCTCAACCTGTTGCCCGATCACTCTTTTCTCCCCAGTTCCCTCCTGTAACCAAACCCTACAAAATTCTACACAGTGGGATCCCTTCCCAACTTCCAAGCATATGCCACCTTTCTCTTTCTTAACTGCAGCCAAGCTACAATGCCCCCTTTCTGTTCTTTCAACACACTGGGCTCTTTGTAGCTACTTCAGGACAACTGTATTTGCGGTTCTGTTTGCCTGGAATGCTCTTCCTCTGACTTCTACCTACTGCTTCCTTCCTTCCATCCTTCCAGATAAACTCAAGGGTACTTCCTCAAGGGTCACTTCTGTGACCACCCTGTCCAAGGGAAAGTCTTATCCTTTTCCCTTCACCCTCTGTCATGTGACCTTGTTCATTTCCCTTAGTGCATGGGCCACAGCCTGAAATGATCATGTCTACTTTTTGTAATACTTATAAAAGCACCTGACATACCCTCACATAATAATTTAGTGATTAATAAGCTTCTAATAATCGTAAGTTTAAGTGGCAAAATATACATATAATCTGTTGAAGTATAAAAGAAATATTCTTTAAAGGGGTGTAGTGAGTAGAAATATGACACACTGATCGCTTACGTATTCTCCGCAGAAAGAAAGGGGGTCTGGAATGAAGTTAGTCTCATATAATAACCCAATTACTTTGATAAAGCAAGGTTTCATTTCTCCCCTGCTGTGAAAGGACTAATGGATCCTGGGTATGTGTGTTTTTCTTCCATGCGTTTCCTGTCTATTGTGTAACAGATGAAATGAAGAGAATTATTTTAATAGCTGCTAATGTTTTCAAGCAAAAGTAAAACATGTCTTGCCCTCAGTGCTTGCCAGGGTTTCTGACTCACTCTGCCAGTTAGTGTGGAGAGGAAATAAAATTTACCTCTGCAATTTCCTCAGACTCTTATGGATGTGGAAACAAAACAATGTCTCAGTTTATAGTGTAAAAATTTACATGATGTCATTTAATATATAAATTATGTACTTTTACTAATCTCAGGAAACTTGCATACTTCCTTCTTTGCTCACTGCATATCACTAATCTTCTATTTACTGTTAATTATCATCACCCATGTTTATCTCCTGCTGTCAGTTCTGTGGTTCTCTTATATACAGTTCTTAATTGCCAACAGTAGTCTCATATTTAGTCTTTTCTCCTTGTCTTGGCTGAAGTTGCTTCCCTGGCCAAGATCACCAATTTTATTTCAAGATCTGGTCCAAGTCCTAAGTCTTCTATGGACTGTTTTCTCCTAATCTAGTTTTTTGTATTCTTCATTCATGTCCTTGATCATTTAACATCTAAAAGTTTCCTACTTAAAAATAAAAATCCCACAAAACAAAACAAAAACCTCTATGTGTTCTTTCTCTAATAAGAGTTTAAGGTTCTCTAGAGATGAAGCCATTCTATATATTTCTTTTCAATCCCTTATCTCCTAACACTGTCTGTGCCCATCATGTGTGGGTGCTCCATAAATATTTGCTGAATCGGATTGTAAGAAGCTATGGAGAGAATGGAAAATAGAAATCTATATTATAAAGTAAAGCTCCATTAGGTCTATATATTTCTAATCCTCTTCCCACTAAATCTTTGAAGGAGTTTCAATGAAGTTATAAACCTAACTTTTATCTCCTTTTTCCTTCTTGTAGAATTGGAGGTGCCAATAAGAATGACCAAAGGGCAAGAGCCTGAGATAGAAAAAGAAAATTTTAGCTATTAGATCAATGAAATCATCCTCATTAATTTGGATCTCTGCGCTAATTTTGCCTTCTCTGGAGAAATATATACACATAGTCCAGGAAATACCACAGAAGCTAAAGAGATAGCAATAATTCATTTAAAGAAATAAGGTCGTAGAGATTAAAGCAAAGATCCAGGCATCTCTGTCTTAGTCAGCAGTGTGCATTTGAGACACCCATCCTTTTGTATTTCCCTCTGTTCCTGTTATGAATTTTTTAAAAAGAAAAAAAAAACAATTGTGTTGATCCAGAGAATAAATTAGTCAACTAATTTATTAATTATTAACTAATTCCTTTCGAATCTCATATAAAGAGAAGTTTGTCTCTCCTAATAATCAGATGAACTGTCCAAGTTTTAATGATGAGAATTACACAACAACTGGTTGCTTCCTTTTCTTTTTGGAAGACAGGATGTTTTCATACCATTATAGGATTTTTCTTGAGATTAGATTTTCCGGCATAATATTCTTATTTTTCCATTTCTTATTTAGTTAATTCAGTTTATCTAGTGAATTTTTTAAATGCTATATTTGATTTTACTATTTCTCTAATTTTCAAATTTATAGGCCTTTATTTGGAAGTAAGTAGAGCAAAACGTATTATTTCTTAAAGATCTTGACCTACGATTACAAAAGAATACCCCTCTCTAGATAATCATAAGTACAATGGAAAGTTGTTGTTGTTTTTTTTTTTTCCACCAACATACTTCCCCCAATTCCCTGCTCTAGACCACAAACGAAATAGTGCTAGCTCCTGAGAATGTGCAACTGCAGTGAAGTCTCATAGTTACTCCAGCCTTTTTAGAGAGAGAGGTAGACAATACCCCTCCTTTTCCCTGCAGCATCATGAGGGCAAACCTCACCAAAACAGTGATTCAAACTGAAGGAAAGAAACAAAACTGTTAATGCAATGCCCAATAAGGGAGATAGAGTTTTATCTCAGAGGTGAGTTGAAGGATGTGTGTTTGTACAAATTCCCTGAGTTGAGAGGCTTACCTGGGCAGGAGAGCAGAATACCTGCATCAGGTCTCTTAACACGCAGTCCTTGAAGAGAAGGATTCAGAATCAAGGTAGGCGAAAAACGATGGAATCCCCACAACTCATAAGCAATACCCATTCTGCGATATTGAATCAATCCAAGCGAAACATAAACTTCGCCTCTGTGGGCAGAAACATTACACTATTTTCATCTAACATTTTGTTTGTATCTTTTAGAATCCCTGCTGCCTGACCTAAATCCAGTCAAATAGGGATGAGTCTACTTCAGAGGAAGAAATACCATATTGGGTCTCTTTAGAGTTAGAAAAATCTATGTTGGAATGCACATTTCGATAAATATTATTACACCGACATGGCAGTAAATTATACAGCATAATGGCATATAAATGGTTTCAGGCCGGAGAATTTTGAGAACACAAATTATCCTTGTTCATTATAGCTTTATACTTTGATCATTTGGGATGGAAGCCATTCTTACCGTATTATATACTGTTTTACCTTTCTAAGCAGAGCATAATGATCATTAAATACTCATTTTATTAATGACCTAAAGTGACAAGATGAAGAATAATTCTTATTTGGTGATACAACATAGAGGCATTATTTACAGTCTGGAGTGGACACAACCTTCTCAGGTGACTCATTAGTGTCGTACAATGGGGAAGTCCATATTCTTAGGGTGTGATATTAGAGAACGCCATTCAATAAATAAGAATTTGAAAGGTTAAGCAATTAAGGCCTGGAGTTAATATTGAGGTGCAAATAACTTATAGATATACTTGCCTCATGAGGCCCAAACTCAATATTACTCTGTTGTCTCAACGGGCCTCTGAGGTAGCTTCACATTTCCCGTTAAAATGAAAGTGGATGGTTTGGAGTGGGCATAACTGATACAAAAATAACATCTCCAAAAAAGAGATGGCTCAAGCTTTTCTGTTGTTCTCCGGTTTTGATGACGCCCCACTGCTGCATTCACTGAAAATATTCTGGCCTTCTCAGAGTTGTAAGCCTTTTTCAGTTATTCCTGGAAGGCCCTTGGATCACTCATCGGGATCACTGAGGTCGTTTTCACTGAATGCCAGTTGGAGGGGTACTTTGTATTCTTATTTAGCTCTGATAGAGTTTGGGTGACAAGCAGTATCATTGTGGGTAACGAATGGCTCCTCTGAAGCAAAGGACATTGCCTTGCTGTCCATATCCTTTGATCCGATAGTGGACTAATTCCTCTTCTCCCAGTAGAACTAAAATTTTTAGATCGTGGTATACAGTGAGTCTTCTTACTGTGTAGTGTCAGCAGATTTGCTGTAAGATTCAAATTATTTCTAATTTTGTTTTTTCAGAAAGTTTTTCTGACTTATTGTACTTATCCGGTTGTTATTAATGTCGCATTCATGATCTCACCACACTCATTCATAAATAAAGGAGCACTGTATTCTTTCCAGACTGCATCCCTCTTTTCGTCTTTGTGCCTCTGACCTGATTTACAATGTCAAGACATTTCTGGAAAACAAAACTATTCTTTTTGTACTTAATGTGAGATAATCTTCGTATTTAATGGGAAACAAGTGCAAGTAACAATTTGATCCAAGACAACTGTAACCCGACAAATAGTAGCTCTTAGCTCTTCATCACACTCCAGCTTGGGCTTTGCTAAATATATGGAATCATGCACCATTCTCATTTCCCAAAGAGGCTTACTTTTCTAATAGCATGGAATAGTGGCCTTGCCGAGGAATGTTCTGTGGTAGTAACTAGTAATAGCTTTTTCTCTGAACCCGAAGCTCTCTTAACTGAGAGATAGATAAAACCCTATCATCTACTTCATTTTCTCTAATTCTTTTTTCCCTTTGCCTCTAGGAAAAAAAAAAAAAAGAAAAAGAAAATAGTTGGAAGCACATTAAGGACACAAGGCAGAGAAAAATGTAGGTTCCTGAAATGTTTAAAGGAGATGGAAATCATCTACTTTTGGGAACTGCCTAACAGAATTTAGCTGGTGCATTAGTTATCCAAATTACCTCTTGCTTTTATCGCACAGACAATATAAAGCTGAATTGTTAAATGATGTGCACTTTTTTTTTCCAAGAGCAAGATTGGACACTTAATCAGGTCAATAATTATTCACGCATTAGCACAGTCTTCTTCTTAAAGTGTAACGGTGACTCACTGGGTATATAGTCATTATTACTGATTAGCAGGAAATTATTTTTGCGCATCAGTGGTTCATGTGAAAACAGCTAAATTTATTATGCTGAGTTATTTAACAGTTGAACCATGTGAGAACTCTAGCGTTACTGTTGTGATTAAATCTTTATACATACGTCAGTAGATAACTATGGAAAAACTATACCGTGAGTTCCTGTTACAGTTGAATTTTGTTACCTAATAGGTCCAGCTTTCTGAAGATTGATGCTCACCTTGACATTCATAATGCACTTCCACAGTAAACTTCCCAAGTAGGTAAATTTATTTGATAAAGAAAGAAATGGGGAGCAAAAAAGTGAATTATATGATACAAGAGTAGAGGATACAATATAAACACAGAGAGTACGTGTAAAAAATAGAAAAAGTGAATAAGAAAGGAAGGATGGAATAAGAGAGGTACAATTTCATTTAGTTTGAATCGTTAATTGGATGAGATATGATGACATATCTAAAATTCTCTTTGGTTTACACTATCGATTTTTAGTATTGTGAATGAGAGACAAATCCTACCATTCATTTCATTTTTTTTTATTTTTTATTTATGATAGTCATACAGAGAGAGAGAGAGAGGCAGAGACATAGGCAGAGGGAGAAGCAGGCTCCATGCACCGGGAGCCCGATGTGGGACTCGATCCCGGGTCTCCAGGATCGCGCCCTGGGCCAAAGGCAGGCGCCAAACCGCTGCGCCACCCAGGGATCCCCTACCATTCATTTCAATCATTTCTTTGTAGGAAATATTCCAAGAAGAAAATTTACAAAACATTACTGGCATCTGTCCTCTTTGGGAATGAGTAAATGCATCTTACAGATGATATGTTAACCGGATCTGGTTCCTCATTGTGATCTTGCTTCATTTCTACCTACTTTTATTCCACTAACTCAAAATAGGGTTGTTTTGGGAAAAAAAAAAAGATATTATATATTTTTATCTGTAAATATGTCAGCATACATTGCTAAAAAGGTAAAGATTATTTAAAAAAATAGTTTTATTTTATTTAAATTCAAAATTTACATATATTACTGGTTTCAGCGGTAGATGTCAGTGATTCATCGGTCTATATAACACCCAGTGCTCACTCCATCAAGTGCCCTCCTTAAGGTCCATCACCCAGTTACTCCTTCCCCCTACCCATCTCCCCTCCAGCAACCCTTAGTTTGTGTCCTATATTAACATTCCCTTTTAAACATAGCCACAATATTATCATATCTAAAAAAAGATTAGAAATATTCTATTAATACTATCAAGTCTAGGTTCAAATTTTCCCAATTATATTATAGTTCAATTACAAATTTTATTTAAATCAATATTCAAATAAGGTCAAGACATTGCATGTATTTTGATATGTCATCTTAGTGTCTTTTAATCTGTAGGTTACCTCTCCTACTGATTTTTGTTCTTGCAATTTATTTGTTGAAAACAATATAATATATAAGTCTTGGTCTGATTTAGGCTTGTTATTTTTGTCAAAAACACTTCATTGTGGTATTTTATCTTTGATCTGGAGGCACAAAATGTTGTCTGGTTGTCCCTCTCTTTTAAGATTAGTGGTCAAGTATTTGCTTAAATTGAATGTTTTACGTGAGAGAAGGATGTTAAAGGATGTTAGATGCCTTATTGTTTCCCTTTATTTACCACTTTTCTAAATATTAAACTAGTTATCCACCATCATCTAGAGTGATTATTTTAAACATCATTTTGAATTTGTGAATTTTAACATATTTGATTGTTACCAACCCACTGCAGTTTTAATTTTTACTGATACACACGCTATCCATCTTTGGCACGACCAGGCTTTTGAGTTTGTTCCTCCATCCACTGGATAATACCCCATTTTTGGGAGTCGTGTCCAAAGTAGTCTTATCAAAGTGGTCTTTGATGGATTCCTTGCTATCAGGTATGACCAGACGACATCAGGATCACTTCAGCATATCCTTTTCCAAACCGGGAATTAGCCATTACAATGGGGAAATGGTATTTTGTGATTTAAAACAAAAAAAAGAAAGAAAGAAAGAAAACTAGAGTTTTCTTTGTTTGCTTATTGGTTTTAAATAGTGGTTACTTATTGTTGCTAGGCCTTTCTTTCTTTTTAGTGGACAAGCTTATGAATATAATTTTTTAAGAGAAAGTAAACCGTGAGTTTATGATGAGATTTCTTTATGGAATTCTAATTAACTCCATTGATTTCTTAATAATGTATTTACTTCTTCATATATTTAATGTTTATGAATAGTTGCTTTACCCAATTATAGGTATAGGGTTTTTCTTTTCTTTCCCTCTAGTTCTTTTTGTATTTACGGTAAGTTCCACTCAGGAAGGGCAGACAAATCACTATTTTTCATCATTTGAAATTATTTTTCTTTGCTAGGTAAGCCAGCAACTGAATATGTACATAGTAAGTTTGGTTTTAGTTCTGAATTTGGGGGATTACAGTTTTCTTCATTTTAATATCATTTTACCATATAATTACATAATATTTAATTGGTCCAAAATGCATCTACAAAGCAAGCATATTCAAAGAAGGCTAACTTCTATCATGGGTTTCTCAACCATGTTCCTCTCTCCTTTGTAGATGAACATTTATTTTAAAATTGTATGATTTATTCCCTCATTCTCTTTTGAAACCAAACAAATATATATTCATACGACTTGTTAGATATACATTAGCATGACTTTTTTTTTTTCACTGAATATTAAATCCTGGAGATTACTTTATAACTGACTATGGAGCTTTTTCTTCCTTTTCTTAACAGTTGTATTGTGTTCCATTATGTGGATTTACTATCGTTTATTCAGCTAATTCCCTACTGATGAACATAAGTTTGTTTCCAATCTTTGGTTATTATAAATTGTGCTTTCATGGATAGCATTGTGCATGGTTTTACCCATATTTTTGCTAGTGGATTTTTGAGATAGATTCGTGGAAGTGGGATTTCTGGATCAAAGAATAGGTACATATGTAATTTGGCTATGAATTGGCAGATCATTTTCCACTATTTTGCATTCTCACCTATAATGCTCTTTTCCCCACAGTTTCATCCACAGACTATATTCTCAACTTTTTGGACTTTTATTATACTTATCTCAAAACAGTTTGATTTGTACTTAACCTTATTATGAGATTGATTTTTGCTGTTTACTGGGTCTTATGTGTATTTTTCAGTGAGCTATATGATCATATTGCCAGGCTATTTTATGTACAGTTGTTACTTTTTTGTTTTCTCTCCTTCAAAACAAAACAAAACTTTTTAATGTATTAGGAACTAAAGCTGGTTGCAAAGAATGTGTCCATTTCCTTTGCGATGTTTTTTTTCATCTCCTTCTCTAAAGATTTAGAGTTCATTTTTCTGCTCGTTTTGTACCAAGGTTAGGCTTGGGACTTCTTTTAGCCAACAGAATGTAGCAAAAGTGAGCTTTGTTAGTTCCAAGCCTACATCTCAAAGATTTTGCTTGTTTCTCTCAGGTTTTCCCTCATCCTGCCTAGCTACCACGTGACTCAGTCCTGGTTACCGTGCTGGAGGGTGAGAAGCCATAGGCTGTCTTGGACCTGACAACATGAGTGGGCCCAGCAGAAGCCAAAAGAACCAAATATCCCAGAATTCCAAACTCAGAATCATGAGCTAAATAAGTTATTTTTGTCTTAAACTTCTAAATGTTGGGGTGTTTTGTCATGTAGCAAAAGCTCACATAAGGATAATGGCTCTTTTTCCAAGAAGTATTGCACACACTTTGCATAGTTTGTACATTGTCTTTATAAATGGCTAAACAATCTGGGTTTTTTTTCTTTGCATTTCTATTTAGTTTTGCTTTTTAGTCTTGCTTTACTTATCCTTTCTGTTTTTCCCCCACATGCGACATAGTATTAAATAGTAATCATTTCTTTGAACATAGGATTTCATATTATTCGTTTTTAATTTGACTATTTATCACACGTAGTTTCCTATGTTTCTATTCGGTGCTTATAATTACAAATTTTAATTAAAATCCTCCATGTCCTTAAGTTTACTATAATTTATAGATCCCTTCTTCCTGAACATTTATTTTATGTTTGTTGCTATTACAGATAATACTAAAATGAACAGTATTTTGCTTTATTGATTTATTTACTTATGATGAATTATCATGAATGAAATTACTGAATCAAAACATATAAAAATCTTTAGAGTATTTGCTCTATTTTGATGTATAGTTTTTCAAATAATGTAATTTACAATGTCACCAGCAGTAAGAACAGCACTCTTCCTAGTTACGGATTTTTATTTTTACAGGTTAAGTGTGCTGTTCTCTCAAAGTAATTCTTAGAAATGGCTTAAAAATCAAAAGGCAATAAAGAGATCGAAAAGACAATGATAGAAGGTATAAAACTGCCATGTCCTCTCCATCCCTCCATCCTGCAGTTCTCTACTTCCCTGGCAGATGCCACCAGAAAGTGTTTTAGCCATTTTCTCTGGCGTTCAGCTACGTTCCAAAATAACTTATTTTTAGTATCTTTCTAAATTTCAGGTTTTGTGTATTGACTTCCATCTATAGAAACTGAAGAGTTAGCTCTGTTTAATCCCTCTCAGACTCTAAAGTCCCTCGCAGAGATGTGTCTACTCTTCCCATCAAACAAACCCCGTATTCAGAGTTTTAAATTATCATGGTAATGCATATACTGTTTAATTCAGAACCGAGTTGAGCACTATTGTTAAATTTCCTTTCTTGTGCAACTTTTTCATTGGTATTTTGTGGACTTAATTGCCCTTTATTATTGTTGTTATTTAGTTTTCTTACAACCTCTGCCTAAATACAATCTTCACTTCTCAGTCCTGCTTTCTGCTGGGTCCTATTTCTGCAAATCTATTTCTTATAATAGGAATTTCATGAAATTCCTCCTGGAACTTTACTTCCTACCTCTTCTGCTTCAGTCTGTCTGATTTTTCTCTAAGGCTCAGTGTGTATTTTCACACTTTCTGTTGTTTTCCAGCAAATTCTCTTCACCTCTCTCCTGTGCTGGATCCACTATTCAATGGACATCACACGTAAAGGACATTTGTTATGAGTTTTGCGTGCCTAGCATCCAAAGCACTTTCTGTGATGGGGGAAATCTTTACTCTTATGGACAATACAGGAAAGTAAAGACTGACTTGCTGTACAGTAGTTGAAAAAACTAGATTCTCACTGACCTTTTTTTTTTTTTTAAGATTTTATTTATTTATTCATGAGAGACACATAGGGAGAGGCAGAGACCCAGGCAGAGGGAGAACCAGCCTCCTTGTGGGAACCAAAGGCAGAGGCTCAACTGCTGAGCCACTCAGGTGCCCCATTGGCATTTTTTTTTTTAATCCAGGAGACAAATAGGTGAGCTAGGTTGGCTCAGTCAAATGTGTGCATGGCACATTTAATTTGGCTCATGATGCATCAAAGTAGGGGCAGAGGATGCTTTCTCTGACAATAGCAGAGATAACACAGTGAGGTGGGTAGGGACAGCTCAGGGCCCCCAGCCAAGACCTGCAAGGACCCCTGGTACCTAACTGCCCTCTCCCATCCCTGTGCTAATCCTGCTGCTTCTTTAGTATGGCTACAGAAGCCAAACTGGAATCTTGCCAGCACCACCAGTCGGCAATCATGGGATTCACCAAAATCATGGTTTTCCCCTTGTTTCCCACCGAGTGTCTAGAGCCGTGGGCACCTACATTGCAGTTGTGGAGGTGTCCACAGGCAAGATCTCTGGTGGTTTTATTTGAAAAATAAAAAGGCTTCATTAATCCATTTTTAGATTTGTAGTTAATTTATTTTCTTGCATCTCAAATCTTTTAAATAACAAAACAGGATCTGGGGGTGGTTTTTGCAAACTTGGTGGGCGCATTGGACTCTGGGGAGCTCAAACTTCTGGCCCTTGGAGTGCAGGTAGGGTGTGGTGTGTCTGTGCAAGGGTCTCTCAGCCTTGTCAAAATGCCCAGACACTTGTCGACTGTTGAGGGGAGGTGAGAGCAGCACAGTGCCCCAGCACTTGGGGGATACAGGCCCAGCTGGTTGGAGGTGAGGATCTTGCCCTCACTTTGTGAAGTTTCTGGGCATGGCTGTTTTCAGTTTGGGTACCTCCTGGATGCTCAGGTCACCTGTTTCAGTCTCTGCAACAACATCTGTTTTGGCTTCCTGGCCAGAAAGTTTCATCTTCTACATCATCCAGGAAAGAGATGGAGGCGGCAGGTTGGTGTGACTCATGAACCACCTCTTCAGCACAACTTGGCTGAAGGTGGAGCTTGTTCAGCCAGAAAATTGTACAGCTTGACCAACAGCCTTCAGTAGATGTCCTGGCTTTTGGTCCTTGGGGAGGAGGCCAACTCCCATTATGGCACTTCTTCCACCTTCAACATCAGCACAGCTCAAAAGGTGGAAAATGTTCCATTTCTTTGGTGACAGTGCATGGCCTGTTTTGTAGTCTTCCAGTGACACTATAAAAACTATCCACATCTTCCAGATAAACTCTTCATCTTGATCAGCATCCAGGGTCCTCTTCTTTGGAACCAGGAACTCTGGCTGATATAAAGGTTGAAGATATATTGCACTTTCCTTTCTTATTTACTACCTTGTTTTGCTGGAAATAACTCCCTAGCAGCTTTCAGCAATTATACGGAGGGAGAAAATTTCTTGAGGGCACTTATATTGCAAATGTTTTTTCTATTCTCATAGTTGATAGCTTGGGCTTACATTTTTAGGTAGCAAATCATGTGTCAGAATTCTAGAAGCATTTTAACATTTGTTTTATTGCTTTCAACCTTGCTGCTGAGACGGCTGATGCTACTTTTTTATACACAGACCGATGCCTGTGAATCTTGTCTGTCTTTCCCTGGGAATCTTCAGATTCTTCCTTCATCTCTCTAAGGTGGTGAAGTTTTGCAATGATGGACTTTGATGTGAGTTGTTTTTGCTTTGTTTCTCCATTCGTTTCTGTTGGATCCTTTAAGCTCTTTTCAACGTGGAGATTCATGTCTACCAGTGAAAATAAAGGAAAACTTCCTTGTTTTATTTTATTTCTTTGATAATTTTTTCCTCCCATTTTCTCTGATTTCTTTATCTGGAACTCACATTATGTAAATATTGGACTTACTGAGTCAAACTTTTCTTCTTATTCTGTCCTATTTTTCTATTTTTGTTTTATTTTCCAGGAGCTATCCTCAACTTTATTTTCCGCTATTTTTTCATTTTTAGTTTTGCTATTATGTTTTAATTTTCTAAGACTTTTCTTCTTGTTCTCTGAAATA